>NW_026695519.1:0-9781 GCF_029851405.1 Lichtheimia ornata | reverse complement strand
GGCGAAGCCACGGCAGCGAAATCACGAATGAATCGTCGATAGTGAGACCCAAGACCAACAAATTGTCTGACTTCTTGCACATTGGTGGGCACAGGCCATTCTTGAATCGCTTTCACCTTGCTTGTTGAAGGCAGCGTACCGGCACCAGATACTTGAAATCCTAAGAACTCCAACTCGGTCTTGAAGAACTCGCATTTGCGAAGGTTTGCAATCAATCCCTCCTCCCTCAGTCGTTGCAGCACCTTGCGAACGTGCATCTCATGATCAGCCTTGTTTTTGCTATAAATCAGGATATCATCAAGGTACACCATGACAAAATCATCAAGGAAGTCGTTGAGTATCCGATTCATAGTTGATTGGAATAGGGCTGGAGAGTTACGAAGACCAAAAGGAACCACCAACCACTCGTAGGAGCCATAGCGTGTGTTGAAGGCTGTTTTGGGAACGTCTTGATCACGAATGCGTAATTGATGGTACCCACTCTTCAAGTCGAGGCTGGTGAAAAATTGGGCACCACTAAGACGTTCCAAACATTCGTCAATGCGAGGTAGAGGGTGACCATGGCGCCGTGTTATTTGATTGATGGCTCGATAGTCGATACACATGCGCAACTCTCCCGATTTCTTGCGTACAAAAAGAACTGGTGCACCCCAAGGTGAAGTACTAGGGCGGATAAGACGTAAGTCTAGCAATTCTTTCAGTTGTTTACGCAACTCATCCAACTCCAAAGGGCTCATCTTGAAGGGAGGTCGATTGATTGGTGCGGCATCACCGGTGTCAATGATATGGGCGACATCACGTTCACGAGGTAATCCCGGCAGCTTGTCTTGGAAAACATCCTTAAACTCATTGAGCAAGGCTTGTACAGATTCGTTGTTGTCGACATCATCAGGAGATCTGACGAAGCAAAGATACAAATCTGAAATGAGTTTGCGACGATCATGGCGTTGGAGTTGTCGATCCGAAAGTAAGTAGGCTAAATCAGGGATGCTTCGCTCATGCTTTGGACGTAGTAAATACTGATGACCATCCTTGTTGATTTGCCAAGTATCCATGTGCCATGCCGGTATAGGATTGACAGCTTTCAACCAATCGCGTCCGAGGATAACGTCGAACTTGGTATCCAGCACAAAAGCATCGACACTGTGCTTGTACCCCGCAGCGTCTAATGCCAACGTCACCTGCTTGTCGATCGATAACGTATGACCACCAGCTGTTTCAACAGCGCGACCTGGTACCTTTCTTGCAACTTGATCCATGACAATATGTGGCGAGACATATGAAGCAGTGGCACCACTATCAATCAGGGCGCTTACAATGACACCATTGCATACAATAGAGTACAGAGGTAATTCGTTTTCCTTTATTGAACACAAGGTATCAATGTAAGTTTGATCCTGACTAATACTATCATGCTGTTTGATATCGCTTGTAGACGATTCTTGTTGTGGATCTTGCTGTGCGACATTCTCCGTGGGCTCCAATTCGATGAGGTTGGCTTCCGGGACTTGCTGTTGTGATGGAATTGGTTGCACCACATGAAGGGCTTGTTGAGTGCGTGGTAAGGATCCCTTCACTCCTTCCACGCTTTGCCTTTTAAATCACTTTCTTGACGACCACGAGGAGATGCACGAGATGATGAGCTTGGTTGAGAAGGGCACATACGAGCAACATGACCCATGCCACCGCAATTATAGCACTGCTTGTTTTGCCAACTACTTGGTGGTGGTCGATTGGATCGAAAGCGTGATTGTCCCCCATAGTTTCTCCATCCTGGTTGAGTAGGCCGATGGCGAATGACGTCGAGATCCATAGGAGCTACACCATCAGAGCGAAGATATTCAGGGGTATTCCTTTCTTGACGAGCTTGTGTGCCACTTGCCAACTCATGCCGAATGTTACGAGCACTTTCGTACGCCAATGCCATACGTTGAGCCTCTTCTGATGTCGATGGGAAACGAGTAACAACGTGGGCCCGAATATCATCTTGCAGTCCTCTTGTGAAGCGATCGAGTGCTTCTTCGTCAGTCATCGATGGAATTTGGATGCGCACGCCACGAAATTGAGCAACGTAATCAGTCACTGTACCAGTTTGATGCAGTACAGCCAACTTGCCACGAGCTTGTTGCGTTGCATTGAGTGGTCGAAATTCGACAATGATATGCTTTCGAAAATCAGCCCACTCAGTCACCGCACTTCCATGAAATGATCGTTGCTCCCACCATTCTTCCGCTTCATCCCGTAACTTCATGATAGCAAAGGGCACCCATTCATGTTCCTCCAAAGTGGACAGCTCCAAGTACCGTTCCATAGTGCGAATCCAACTTTCAACAGCACCTGGTGATCGATCTCCTTGGTAAGTGTCTGGTTCCGGAAGCTTGGGTCTGGTAAAATTGTTGGTTCGTTGGTTGCTTTGTTGTTGTTGTAGGAGCTGTTGCATGCCGGTCATAAGCAACATCATCTGTTCTTCCATGGTAGGTGCTCGTCTTGGTTGTCCTTGTTGTCCTTGTTCCATAGCTGGTTCTTCAGTAAAACTTGGTTCTTGTCTCGTGGTAATCTCTTCTTCTGAATCACTGCCTGGCGTTCGATATTCTTGAAAACTTGCTTTGTTGAAAGGGTTGTTGCTGGATGGATCGAAATTTTGCATCAGCTACCAAATGTCGTATTCGTAATCTGCGCTGGTAATCCAATGGCCAGAGTATAGAATAGACGAGAGATAGCTTTTTGCTGAATGAAGATAAGAATGTAAGATGATGTTTATTCATATGATCGAGAGGGGTATTTATACTATTCTATAATGTGAAGGCGCAGCAAGATGGTGGTGTTACGAAGTAAGCGCAGCAAGTGTAATAAAAGAGTCGCGCAGCAATGATGCTGCTGCGAAGCAATGTGTAACAAAAGAAAGATGGAAGATCACGTGTAACAAAAGGATGCTACGACAATACCCCCCTTCCAGAAAATGTGTCGTCCTCGACAAGATTAAGAGAGAGAAAAAAAATGCAATTAAGCATCAGCAGCAAGTTGTTGGCGAGCTTGAGCACGTGAAGCCGTAGGGTCGTACCAAGGTGTATTGGAGATGGTGGAGTTGATGTGAATTGGTCGAAGGCGGTCTGTGTGCACCCAAGAAGCATAGGTGTTACCATTCATGTCTTGTATCTGGTAAATATGGGTATCCAAGTTGCGAGCAAGCACACGATAAGGGCCTTTCCAATTGTATTCGAGGCTGAACTTGTTTTCATGACGCATAAGTACGTGATCACCAACCGCGAAAACTTGAGGCTTCATCAATGCATCCCAACGGGCTTTGTCACTTGCAGCATTATTCTTGAGGCGTTGTTCAGCAGTGGCACGTGCTTTACGTAATTCGCGAACCATAGGGACCCGGCCTTGTGCAGCTTGTTCCATTGTAGAATCGGAATCATCCAAGGGAGATAACACGAAAGGTTGTAGGTGGTCTCCAGGAAGTTTGGGTTCTTGGCCATAAACAAGGAAATAAGGGCTAAATCCAGTGGTACGATGTTTCCTTACGCGACAAGCAAAAACAGCAAGGTGAATGAACTCATCCCAACGATGGATTTGGCCGTTGACGTATTTGCGAATCATCTGCTTGAGGATGCCGTTGGTGCGTTCAGCTTTAGCATTGGTCCTTGGATGGAAAGCCGATGTGAATTTGTGTTTCACCTTGAGTCGTCCCAAATAGTTGGTGAGTACTTTTGATGAAAAATTGGTACCACGGTCTGTCAAAATCTCGTTCATGCAGCCAAAAGGCAGCATCAATTCTTCATAAATGAAGTCATTAATGGATTCACCCGTAGCATTAGGCACCGCACGAGCACAACACCAATTGGTAGCGTAGTCCACTGCAACAAGTAACCATCGATTGCCATTCTTGGTAGTAGGAAGCTCACCGATGAAGTCCAAATGCCAACGTGAAAAAGGTGGTGGTACTTCCAAAGGGACCATTGGTGCATGATGGGTCTTGCGATTAGCGTTAGCAGCTAATTGACATTCCGCACAAGAGGCCAACCATTCTTGAATATCCGTTCGCATATTGGGCCACCACCAACGCTTGACCATATGATCAACGACTGTTGTTTTGCCTGCATGACCAAGTGAATGATGAAAATCTCGCACCAAGTCAGCACGTCTTGCAAATTGTACATAACGTCGCTCCTCCAACTTGTCGCCAATACGCACCAAGCGAAACACTTGTTGATCACGAGTCACAAACTTGTCCTTATGCTTGAGTAGGAGATCCTTGTATATGGCTGGCCAGTTGTCTTCGGGTGATGCATAAAACTTAGGCCAATCGGATTCTTGGATGGACTTGACGGCATACAAATATTGAGGTTCCATGCTTGCTTCCTGGCTAATACAATTTGGGCCATCACGTCTTGAGAGAAGGTCTGGTACACAATTTTCCTTGCCGGGCTTGTATTGAATGATAGGGTCATAAAGCTCAATTTCCGCTACCCAACGGGTGAGGCGAGGTGTTGGTTTGGCTTGTGTGCGAAAATACTTGAGTGGGTTATGATCGGAGAAAACGGTGTATTGCCTTCCTTCAATGAAACAGCGCCAAGCTCGCAACGCATGAAGAATAGCCAGCATTTCGCGTTCTTGGGCTGGGTATGAACGTTCTTCATTTGACAGCTTCTTGGACTCAAAAGCAACCGGATGTTGGACACCATCGGGACCTTCCTGCAAAAGTACTGCACCCACACCATAGTCGCAAGCATCGGTCTCAATGATATAAGGTTTGTAAGGATCAGGTGGTGCCAAGATAGGGGCTTGGGAAATTCTTGATTTAATCTCCTCAAAAGCGCGTTGACACTCCTCCGTTCAAACGATTGCTCGTTTCTTTTCTCCTGCTCCTTTGGTCAAATCAGTCAATGGCGAAGCCACGGCAGCGAAATCACGAATGAATCGTCGATAGTGAGACCCAAGACCAACAAATTGTCTGACTTCTTGCACATTGGTGGGCACAGGCCATTCTTGAATCGCTTTCACCTTGCTTGTTGAAGGCAGCGTACCGGCACCAGATACTTGAAATCCTAAGAACTCCAACTCGGTCTTGAAGAACTCGCATTTGCGAAGGTTTGCAATCAATCCCTCCTCCCTCAGTCGTTGCAGCACCTTGCGAACGTGCATCTCATGATCAGCCTTGTTTTTGCTATAAATCAGGATATCATCAAGGTACACCATGACAAAATCATCAAGGAAGTCGTTGAGTATCCGATTCATAGTTGATTGGAATAGGGCTGGAGAGTTACGAAGACCAAAAGGAACCACCAACCACTCGTAGGAGCCATAGCGTGTGTTGAAGGCTGTTTTGGGAACGTCTTGATCACGAATGCGTAATTGATGGTACCCACTCTTCAAGTCGAGGCTGGTGAAAAATTGGGCACCACTAAGACGTTCCAAACATTCGTCAATGCGAGGTAGAGGGTGACCATGGCGCCGTGTTATTTGATTGATGGCTCGATAGTCGATACACATGCGCAACTCTCCCGATTTCTTGCGTACAAAAAGAACTGGTGCACCCCAAGGTGAAGTACTAGGGCGGATAAGACGTAAGTCTAGCAATTCTTTCAGTTGTTTACGCAACTCATCCAACTCCAAAGGGCTCATCTTGAAGGGAGGTCGATTGATTGGTGCGGCATCACCGGTGTCAATGATATGGGCGACATCACGTTCACGAGGTAATCCCGGCAGCTTGTCTTGGAAAACATCCTTAAACTCATTGAGCAAGGCTTGTACAGATTCGTTGTTGTCGACATCATCAGGAGATCTGACGAAGCAAAGATACAAATCTGAAATGAGTTTGCGACGATCATGGCGTTGGAGTTGTCGATCCGAAAGTAAGTAGGCTAAATCAGGGATGCTTCGCTCATGCTTTGGACGTAGTAAATACTGATGACCATCCTTGTTGATTTGCCAAGTATCCATGTGCCATGCCGGTATAGGATTGACAGCTTTCAACCAATCGCGTCCGAGGATAACGTCGAACTTGGTATCCAGCACAAAAGCATCGACACTGTGCTTGTACCCCGCAGCGTCTAATGCCAACGTCACCTGCTTGTCGATCGATAACGTATGACCACCAGCTGTTTCAACAGCGCGACCTGGTACCTTTCTTGCAACTTGATCCATGACAATATGTGGCGAGACATATGAAGCAGTGGCACCACTATCAATCAGGGCGCTTACAATGACACCATTGCATACAATAGAGTACAGAGGTAATTCGTTTTCCTTTATTGAACACAAGGTATCAATGTAAGTTTGATCCTGACTAATACTATCATGCTGTTTGATATCGCTTGTAGACGATTCTTGTTGTGGATCTTGCTGTGCGACATTCTCCGTGGGCTCCAATTCGATGAGGTTGGCTTCCGGGACTTGCTGTTGTGATGGAATTGGTTGCACCACATGAAGGGCTTGTTGAGTGCGTGGTAAGGATCCCTTCACTCCTTCCACGCTTTGCCTTTTAAATCACTTTCTTGACGACCACGAGGAGATGCACGAGATGATGAGCTTGGTTGAGAAGGGCACATACGAGCAACATGACCCATGCCACCGCAATTATAGCACTGCTTGTTTTGCCAACTACTTGGTGGTGGTCGATTGGATCGAAAGCGTGATTGTCCCCCATAGTTTCTCCATCCTGGTTGAGTAGGCCGATGGCGAATGACGTCGAGATCCATAGGAGCTACACCATCAGAGCGAAGATATTCAGGGGTATTCCTTTCTTGACGAGCTTGTGTGCCACTTGCCAACTCATGCCGAATGTTACGAGCACTTTCGTACGCCAATGCCATACGTTGAGCCTCTTCTGATGTCGATGGGAAACGAGTAACAACGTGGGCCCGAATATCATCTTGCAGTCCTCTTGTGAAGCGATCGAGTGCTTCTTCGTCAGTCATCGATGGAATTTGGATGCGCACGCCACGAAATTGAGCAACGTAATCAGTCACTGTACCAGTTTGATGCAGTACAGCCAACTTGCCACGAGCTTGTTGCGTTGCATTGAGTGGTCGAAATTCGACAATGATATGCTTTCGAAAATCAGCCCACTCAGTCACCGCACTTCCATGAAATGATCGTTGCTCCCACCATTCTTCCGCTTCATCCCGTAACTTCATGATAGCAAAGGGCACCCATTCATGTTCCTCCAAAGTGGACAGCTCCAAGTACCGTTCCATAGTGCGAATCCAACTTTCAACAGCACCTGGTGATCGATCTCCTTGGTAAGTGTCTGGTTCCGGAAGCTTGGGTCTGGTAAAATTGTTGGTTCGTTGGTTGCTTTGTTGTTGTTGTAGGAGCTGTTGCATGCCGGTCATAAGCAACATCATCTGTTCTTCCATGGTAGGTGCTCGTCTTGGTTGTCCTTGTTGTCCTTGTTCCATAGCTGGTTCTTCAGTAAAACTTGGTTCTTGTCTCGTGGTAATCTCTTCTTCTGAATCACTGCCTGGCGTTCGATATTCTTGAAAACTTGCTTTGTTGAAAGGGTTGTTGCTGGATGGATCGAAATTTTGCATCAGCTACCAAATGTCGTATTCGTAATCTGCGCTGGTAATCCAATGGCCAGAGTATAGAATAGACGAGAGATAGCTTTTTGCTGAATGAAGATAAGAATGTAAGATGATGTTTATTCATATGATCGAGAGGGGTATTTATACTATTCTATAATGTGAAGGCGCAGCAAGATGGTGGTGTTACGAAGTAAGCGCAGCAAGTGTAATAAAAGAGTCGCGCAGCAATGATGCTGCTGCGAAGCAATGTGTAACAAAAGAAAGATGGAAGATCACGTGTAACAAAAGGATGCTACGACAATACCCCCCTTCCAGAAAATGTGTCGTCCTCGACAAGATTAAGAGAGAGAAAAAAAATGCAATTAAGCATCAGCAGCAAGTTGTTGGCGAGCTTGAGCACGTGAAGCCGTAGGGTCGTACCAAGGTGTATTGGAGATGGTGGAGTTGATGTGAATTGGTCGAAGGCGGTCTGTGTGCACCCAAGAAGCATAGGTGTTACCATTCATGTCTTGTATCTGGTAAATATGGGTATCCAAGTTGCGAGCAAGCACACGATAAGGGCCTTTCCAATTGTATTCGAGGCTGAACTTGTTTTCATGACGCATAAGTACGTGATCACCAACCGCGAAAACTTGAGGCTTCATCAATGCATCCCAACGGGCTTTGTCACTTGCAGCATTATTCTTGAGGCGTTGTTCAGCAGTGGCACGTGCTTTACGTAATTCGCGAACCATAGGGACCCGGCCTTGTGCAGCTTGTTCCATTGTAGAATCGGAATCATCCAAGGGAGATAACACGAAAGGTTGTAGGTGGTCTCCAGGAAGTTTGGGTTCTTGGCCATAAACAAGGAAATAAGGGCTAAATCCAGTGGTACGATGTTTCCTTACGCGACAAGCAAAAACAGCAAGGTGAATGAACTCATCCCAACGATGGATTTGGCCGTTGACGTATTTGCGAATCATCTGCTTGAGGATGCCGTTGGTGCGTTCAGCTTTAGCATTGGTCCTTGGATGGAAAGCCGATGTGAATTTGTGTTTCACCTTGAGTCGTCCCAAATAGTTGGTGAGTACTTTTGATGAAAAATTGGTACCACGGTCTGTCAAAATCTCGTTCATGCAGCCAAAAGGCAGCATCAATTCTTCATAAATGAAGTCATTAATGGATTCACCCGTAGCATTAGGCACCGCACGAGCACAACACCAATTGGTAGCGTAGTCCACTGCAACAAGTAACCATCGATTGCCATTCTTGGTAGTAGGAAGCTCACCGATGAAGTCCAAATGCCAACGTGAAAAAGGTGGTGGTACTTCCAAAGGGACCATTGGTGCATGATGGGTCTTGCGATTAGCGTTAGCAGCTAATTGACATTCCGCACAAGAGGCCAACCATTCTTGAATATCCGTTCGCATATTGGGCCACCACCAACGCTTGACCATATGATCAACGACTGTTGTTTTGCCTGCATGACCAAGTGAATGATGAAAATCTCGCACCAAGTCAGCACGTCTTGCAAATTGTACATAACGTCGCTCCTCCAACTTGTCGCCAATACGCACCAAGCGAAACACTTGTTGATCACGAGTCACAAACTTGTCCTTATGCTTGAGTAGGAGATCCTTGTATATGGCTGGCCAGTTGTCTTCGGGTGATGCATAAAACTTAGGCCAATCGGATTCTTGGATGGACTTGACGGCATACAAATATTGAGGTTCCATGCTTGCTTCCTGGCTAATACAATTTGGGCCATCACGTCTTGAGAGAAGGTCTGGTACACAATTTTCCTTGCCGGGCTTGTATTGAATGATAGGGTCATAAAGCTCAATTTCCGCTACCCAACGGGTGAGGCGAGGTGTTGGTTTGGCTTGTGTGCGAAAATACTTGAGTGGGTTATGATCGGAGAAAACGGTGTATTGCCTTCCTTCAATGAAACAGCGCCAAGCTCGCAACGCATGAAGAATAGCCAGCATTTCGCGTTCTTGGGCTGGGTATGAACGTTCTTCATTTGACAGCTTCTTGGACTCAAAAGCAACCGGATGTTGGACACCATCGGGACCTTCCTGCAAAAGTACTGCACCCACACCATAGTCGCAAGCATCGGTCTCAATGATATAAGGTTTGTAAGGATCAGGTGGTGCCAAGATAGGGGCTTGGGAAATTCTTGATTTAATCTCCTCAAAAGCGCGTTGACACTCCTCCGTTCAAACGATTGCTCGTTTCTTTTCTCCTGCTCCTTTGGTCAAATCAGTCAA
>NW_026695518.1:0-9968 GCF_029851405.1 Lichtheimia ornata | reverse complement strand
TTTTTGTTCCTTTGCTTTATTTGCTATTTTCATCTTTGTTTACCTCAATCATTGATACTTCACATGCTTCTCACTTACTCAATCTTCCGAACTTCTTGGCGTATGTTTGATGGCAGCCGATATGACGATGTCCATGCCAAACGCGTCTTCCACACCGCTGATATTATCGCCGATCCGATTGGTACCATATTGGGAACGAGGCCGATGCCATGACGCCATGTCATATATAGTAATGCTGTCAATGCGCAAAGGAGTATATAAGACAACATCAATCTTGACCAAAAAGTTGCCATCGCTGTATTGTCGTTTTATCATGAATCCATCGTCTCGTCAATCTTCTTCATCTTCCAAGTCCACCGAGCCACTCGAGAAATGCGAATGTGAACAGTGCTACCATACCGAGCACCGCTTTACCTGGCAAAAACATCGTACTATTACCAACCATCACTTGATACATCCACGTACAGGTAACCTACCATGACATCAAGCCATACACTTGTTCCTTACTGACAACGATAATAGAAAATCTCTCGAAAACGACGCCTCTCCCGGTCCCTAAATCGGATCTCGTTAAAATACGCGGTTAGTAATTAGACAATAAGATGCCAACCGTAACCTAACCCATATACTTCCTTTGTATCCATAGTATCGGAAGAGCAAGTAACTGGTGGATCAGCATTGGTCGTTCAAAGAAGTGCAAGAAATGCTTCGTATTACTGTGATGCCGACGATGACAGCAACGTTGATGCTTTACCTGATGATAAGCCCTCTGATGAAAGGAATACCAACGGGGACCTTACACCAGAAATTGCTGTGCAAGACCTTCCTTTCGATGTTGTAGCTGAGGATGATCATGACATGACATGTAAGTTGTAGATCACAAACGAGATACCAAGATGACTTACCAACATTTTGCAGCCACATCTCAGCAAGATACATCCCAAGGTCCTATTTCTACTGTGCTTTACGTGTATCTGGTGGTGTTTTGTGATCGTTTCTTGTCAAGGGAAGGTGCTGAGATATTGCTGGCCATCCTCAATGCATTGTTTGTCAAGTTCGTCTCTGCAAGCTGCCAATTGCCCACTACAATGAAAACCTTGCGTAATCGAGCGGGTCTTGAAGAATTCATGCATGAAGGAAAGGCGTATGTCACTTGCTCCGAATGCCATTGCATCTACCCTGATGATGACACAAGCGCCTTGTTATGCACACATGTCGAATATGCCAATCACCGTAATGGTTCTTACCGAATGCCGTGTGGAAATCCATTGTATTACAATGTGCGTGGTCGACTCGTCCCACCAAAGGTGTATGCGTACCATCCAATTATCAGCAGCTTGAAGTCCATTATGGCAAGACCTGGTTATGACAGATTGGTGGAGCACTGGAAAGCACGCAGGAGAACCCCAGGTATAATGCATGACGTCTACGATGGTGCCATGTGGAACGAATTGGAAATCAAGATCATGGATAAGGATGGTCACTGCATCCGTCGAAAGTTTGTTGACCTCAAATACGCCTTGATGCTGACAATGAACGTCGACTGGTTCCAAGCCTTCGATCAAAAGCAACCGTATTCAGATGGTGTCATCTACTTCACCATCAACAACCTCCCTCGCTCGATACGTCACAAGAAAGAGAATGTCATCCTTGCCGGTGTCATCCCAGGTCCAAGAGAACCCCAAGGTGCTCAAATGAATCATTACTTGGCCCCGATCGTCAAGGAGCTCCAGAAACTTTACTATCGGGGGGAAGATATGACATTAGCCTCTGGTGAGAAGGTCAATGTTCGAGCTGCTTTGTTCATGGTTGCATGTGACATACCAGCTGGTCGCAAGGTGTGTGGTTTTGCTGGTGTTGGAGCCAAGAAAGGATGCCATAAATGTGACAACATTTGGCCAGCAAGAACAGATCTCCCAACTCAACGCGATTGGTCAAACTTTGATACTGATACTTGGCGACCAAGAAACTATGATCAACAACGGCGCCATGCTCTTCAATGGGAATACCTTGATACTTTGACCGCTCGTAAGGATTGTTTGTCAATGCTAGGTGTGCGTTTTTCAGAGCTATGGAAGCTCAAGTACTTCAACCCCATTCGATGCAACATTGTCGATCCAATGCACAACTTGTTTTCGGGTACTGCAAGCAGGATGGCGCATTTTAGTACCAACACCATACCAAGAGGATTTCGATGACAATACTTCGGCGGATGAAGAAGTGGTGCCTGATGAGCTGCAAGACCTCCTGCAACATTATGCACATTGCTTTGTGGAAGTGAGTGGGTTGGGCTGTGTACGAATTGGTGTGGAGCATGACTGTGGTGTCGGTGATGTAAAGATGATGATGATGGATAGGGGTGTGTGCATAATGCATGAATAACCACCCATGTACAATATAATAATGCAACTATGGATACCCATGTACATATGAATGATATAAAAGAACCTCTTCTTACAATAAAGAACCGACATCAGATTCTCACAGTATTTTCTGAACTCTCTATTCTTGATCTTTTTATTGCAAACATCACATTTTTTACTGTGAATTTTCACTATGTCGTCTAACAAGCCTACTTCGCCTGCTCCAATGGACGTGGATAAGTCACCAAAGGAAACTCCTACTGGTAACCATGTCCAAAAGCAAAAACCTTCCGATCCTAGAATGCGCAAGGCCTTGGAAGCCTATAAGAAGATGGTGGAAGAAGTTGAGCAGCGTGAGCAAGTCTACAATGATGTAGCTCTCTGCGATGATATTGAACCACTTGAAAAGAAGCGCAAGATGCTAGAGCTTAAGGAAGCCCAAGACAATTTGGAAAACTCTAAAAAGCTCTGGCGCAAGCAGCATCCACAGCGTTTGGAGTTTTTATCCTTGGAGGAAGCTGAACAAGAGAAAGAAAGACGCGAAGCACGTGAGAAGGCGCAACAACATGTTGTACCAAAGGACCTACCTGTGCTACAGATTGCTGGAGGCTACAAATGGAACCCCCAAAAGGTTGTCCATAACTCGGCTGCAGCATTCGTGCGCGCATTTGAACGAGAGCTGTCTGCTCACGGCTTGCCAATTGAAAAGCATTGGGAACGTTTGTTGTCGAGAGCAATGAATGATCCGCAATACCTTTGGTTGAAGGACCAAATGGCATCCATGGAGCAACCAATTACTTGGAAAGCCATCTCAACCCAAATTATTACAAAGTATGATACGCATGTGCAGCGTTACAAGGCCATGAGAAGGGTGGTGCGAATGCAACAAGGTGCTAACGAGCCGCTCAACTCATATGTGGTCAAGTTTCAGCAACTCAGCTTGGAAGCTGACATGCCACCTGGCTTATTGCTGAACATTATTTTCCTTTCATCGTTGCAACCAAAGTATGCAGAACAAGCATTGTTGGCCATCGTGAATCGTTACGGCTCGGACATGCCAGATGATTTAGAAGAAGTATGTCAAATCGTTGCTGCCATGAAAATGGCTGAGATTGGTGAAAAACGTGAAGCGGATCGTGACCATGGCAACCTGCAAAAACGATTCAAATCGAAATCCGATGACAAGCCTAGGACCAAGCGTTGCGATTACTGCCACAGGCAATGGAAACCTGGCCATCGTTGCGATGAGTACTATGAAAAGAATGGCAAAAAGAGCCATAATCAAAAGAACATGGTGCAGCGTGCTGCACGCTTGAATGATGGTGATGAAGTAGTGGATACTACCTTGCCATGTAAGTTGAAGAAATCCAAACATGATTACATCGATGAGGTATTAACACCCATCACAATACAGAAACATAAGATCAAAGCATTGGTGGACACAGGAGCCACATTCACAGCTTTAGATTTGGATTTTGTAAACAATGCACAAATAAAGTATCACATGGTAAATGGCACCATCACTCTTGGCTCAAATGGTACTACAGTGCCACGCATTGGTCGTACAGACACTTTAGAGGTTTCTTACAATGGTAAAACACATTATCAAGCTTTTGAAGTAATGAGGTTGGCACGCAATCATCCTATGGCAATTGGTATGGACATGATGGCTTTGTTGGGAATTGGCTACGTTGGGTTAGCAACATCTTGGACCACTCCTTCCAAGCAAGAAGAGGTGGAAATTGATGACGCACCTTATAAGCCAGATGCAGCCCCAGCTGGTGATCAAAAAGCAATGAATGCTTTCATACAAGTTATCAATCCTTCCTTAGATGCCAACGCTAAAATCCCAAAAGGGACCTTTTGCAACATTCCTCAATCTATTATTGAATTAAACACACCTGAAGGTGTGGCCTGCTACAGGCGCCAATATGAATTTCCTATAACACGACGTGCTATCGTTGATGATACAGTGAATGAATGGTTGAATGAAGGCATAATCAAAGAAGTGCCTGCCAACATTGATAATAGGTGGAATAGCCCACTCACATTTGCTCCTAAAAAGGACATGTCTGGAAAGAAGGTTGGTGTACGGCTGTGCTTAGACCCACGCCACATCAATCAGCATCTGCCTGATGATAGGCATCCTCTTCCACTCATTCGCTCAATCTTTGAACAATTGGCCGGTGCCTCGGTTTTCAGTACCTTGGACCTTAAAAGTGCCTTTCATCGCTTTAAAATACATGATAAAGACCAACACAAAACGACCTTTACTGCGGTAAACGGCAAACAATACATGTTCGTTGGCTGTCCTTTTGGACTTAAGCCCATATCTGCAAAGTTCCAACGCGTCATGCAAATCTTGTTTGATGATCTGCCCTTTGTAACCACATTTGTGGATGACATCGTGGTATACTCTACAAATCTTAATCAGCATGCACAGCATGTTTGTACTGTTTTGAATCGGCTAACTAATGCCCATCTCTTGCTAAATGCAAGTAAATGTCATTTTGCTCAACGAGTTGTTTATCTTCTCGGTTTTCGGGTCTCTGCCGAAGGCATCCAGCTTGACTCTAGGAAGGTCACTAATGTGTTAGAATGGCCTACACCACGTAGTGGTAAAGACGTACAACGTTTTTTGGGAATCGTGAACTATTTTCGGGATCACATCCCTAACGTGGCTCGCTTAACTTCCAGTTTGGATAAGTTGAGGCATGCTGGTGACCTTAGTAAGGTTTGGACTTCCCAGCATGATAAAGCCTTTTATAATATCAAGTACGCCGTGTCTCATGCGCCCATGCTACGACATGTTGACTTACGGCTTCCATTTCACCTCGCTACCGATGCCTCAAATGATGGCATAGGAGCAGTGTTGTATCAAAAGCATCATGGAAAAAACAATATCGTTGGCTTTATGGCCCGAGCTTTAAGTAAATCAGAAAGAAATTACTCCGTGACTAAGCGGGAGTTATTGGCAATCATCTTTGCCTTTAAAAAGTTCCATAAGTTTTTATGGGGTGCACCTTTTACACTATACACGGACCACAAGGCCCTCATGTATCTACATACACAAAAGGATCCAAATCCTATGATGATTAAATGGTTGGACACCTTGCTTGACTATCAATTTACCGTCGTTTACCTACCTGGCATTGCCAACATCCTTCCTGATCACTTGTCGCGTTTGTTTTCACCTCTGGATCAAACGCTGGAAGGGGGTAAAGCGCTATACCATATCAACAATGTAGATAAGGCAGTCAACAAGCCGCTCTTAATGCGAGCTGTCGACTTGCTTGACATGTTACAACCTCCAATCTCGGAGCGTAAAAGTATACTTGAAAATGCACATTTATTTGGACACTTTGGCGCTGATGCCATTGTACGTGCCATACACAATAATGGTTTACATTGGCCATCTATGAAAGATCAAGCAGTTGAGCTTGTAAGCTCATGTAAAGAATGTCAAAAATTCAACATTGCTAAGAATGGCTATAATCCATTAAGACCCATAAGATCATATGTACCAGGTGACCACTGGGCCTTGGACCTAGCAGGTCCAATGACAACCACGTCAAAAGGCAACAACTACTTGTTGGTGCTAGTGGATGTATGTACACGATATTGCATTTTACGGGCAATCCCCGATAAACAATCACACACCATAGTCAACAACCTTATACAAATCTTTTGTGATTTTGGGTTGCCACGTATACTTCAGTCAGACAATGGAACTGAATTCGTGAATGACTTGATGAGACAATTTAAAAGAGCAGCAGGCTTCGATCATCGCTTGGTTACACCGTACCATCCAAGGGCAAATGGTGTAGCTGAAAGATGGGTGCAAACATCGGTGCGAGCCATAAAGAAACGAGTACAAGGTGTGCACAAAGACTGGGATATCTATGTACCAGCGGTACAATTGGCATTCAATGCCAAGATAAGCACACGGCTCAATACTGCACCATTCTCTTTAATGTTTGCCCGTAAACTTAATGACTTCAAAGACTATCGCGATGATCAAGATCTATCTCCCATGCAACGTAATGACTTGTTGCAACGCATTGATGACATGTCTAATATCATCTTTCCTGCTATCAAAGAAAGGATCGATAATGTCACAAGCAAACAGAAGGGCAAGTTTGATAAAAAGCATCAGCTCATCGAGTTTCCTATCAATAGCCACGTGATGAAGCGTGTGCTACAAAAGAAGGGCAAATTACATCCTGAGTATGATGGTCCTTATACAGTTGTAAGGAAAACCAAAGGAGGCTCATACGTATTGAAGGATGAACAAGACGAGCTATTACCAATTGATGTACCGCCCTCACAATTAAAACTCATATCACATGATGAAGTACTGCCTGCTGATCAAGTCTATGAGGTGGATCATATCGTTGCACACAAACAACAAAAGGATGGGCATTATTTATACAAAGTACGATGGAAGGGATACCCACCTGATGAGGATACCTGGGAACCTTACCAACATTTCACAAGTCCTAATGTTATTAACGCCTATTGGGAACGTCTTGGCATTGAACAACCATCCATACCCCATGATACCATACCAACTACTACCATCACATCTTCTCGTACACGTAAAAGACGTAATCCAACACCACACAATACTCGTACCTCAAAAAGGCATCGACGTTAAACTTGTACCTTGTACCTTTATTCCATACGGCAACAGCCTGGAAGGGGGTAATGTGGTGTCGGTGATGTAAAGATGATGATGATGGATAGGGGTGTGTGCATAATGCATGAATAACCACCCATGTACAATATAATAATGCAACTATGGATACCCATGTACATATGAATGATATAAAAGAACCTCTTCTTACAATAAAGAACCGACATCAGATTCTCACGATATTTTCTGAACTCTCTATTCTTGATCTTTTTATTGCAAACATCACAATGACATACCTGTTCGATGCATGGAGCCTATCCGATCCCGTCCATATCGACTCACGTGGGAGGAGGAAAAGTATTTGCAAGAGGAGCTCACTCGCTTGTTGGATCTTGGATTGATTTCACCTTCGAATGGACAATGGACGTCGCCAATCTTTTTTGTCAAAAAGAAGGATGGTCAATTACGATTGGTGGTGGATTATCGCCAGTTGAATGAACGTACTATCAAGGACGCTTATCCCCTTCCACAAATCGATAACCTTCTGGATTCCATGGGTGGTGCATGTGTATTCTCTACTCTGGATGCGGCGAGTGGATATTGGCAAATCCGAATGACAAAAGAAGCTTCTGAACGCTCTGGTTTTGTATGTCCATTTGGTACTTTCACATGGAACGTAATGAGTTTCGGCCTTACTTCCGCCCCATCGACCTTCCAACGTACCATGAATACGATCCTTCAAAGATTCATCGGGCGTTTTGTCTATTGTTTTATCGATGACATTATTATCTATTCAAGATCAATGGAGGAGCATCAAGAGCACTTACGTTTGGTATTCGAAGCATGTGATGAAGCAAACTTACGATTGAAATATAGCAAGTGCAGCTTTGGACAAAGATCGGTGGAATATCTTGGACATGTGGTGTCTGATCAAGGTCTCGCTCCAACTGATCGTAATGTTGCAAAGATTTTGGCGATGCCACCCCCACGGAATGTTGAAGAAGTGCGCTCTTTCCTTGGCCTCAGCGGGTATTATCGGCGTTTTGTCCCACAATATGCACACATATTGGCACCCGTATCATCACTATTGAAGAAGGAAAATAAGTTTGAGTGGAGCCATATTCAACAAGAGGCTTTCGACAAGGTCAAGGCAATCATGACTCACCCCACAATCTTGGCTTTTCCGGATCGTTCGCAAGTCCAAATCCTCACTACGGATGCTTCTGGTATCGGTGTTGGTGCCATCTTATCCCAATCGCCAGATGGAACTTCAGAGAAGGAAACGGTGATCGCATTTGAATCAAGAATCCTGAGAGGTGCAGGACTTCGCTACTCAGCAGTACATCAGGAAGCATTAGCGGTTTGTTGGGCTGTCGAGAAGTTTCGGCATTACCTTGCTGGGAGATCTTTCATCCTTCGTACTGACAGCTCTGCCGTGTCCTTCGTCTTGAACAGCTCAAAGCCATCGAAACTTCAAAGATGGGCCGCTATGCTCATGGGCTATGACTTTCAAGTTAAACATCATCCTGGAAAACAAAACCCAGCCGATGCACTATCAAGACTCCTACCTGGTGTTCCCATAAACTTCCTCATGGTGGCAAATATGGATGACAAATGTACTTTTGAACAAGGACCCGATTGGTTTGGACCAGAAGAAGACCATGAATATGACGACAAGGACCTCGTGTACTTGTGACCTGATCCATGACATTATACTCGATGTACTCATATATGCGCTTTGGACAGCTGTACTTGAAGACTTGATGATGGCACATGTGTGCATATCCAATGGATTACAAAAGCGTACTTGGACAAAGGCCGAAAAATCACGAAAAAGAGAAGCTGACGCTATTACTGGTACGTATTTGCTCTTAGTATCCATGATTGCTCGCTACTTAATTTACCCTACCTCGATTTGCTGGTGGACAGAGGAGGAAGCTGACGATTTGATACTCCAACATACGGCGAACATAATTCTTGTGAAGTCTTTCAGCCATGCTCGAAAGCAGTATACTCTTCGTATTGATGAACAACAAAGCACGATAGAAAGTTGCACATGTCCAGATTATCGATTGAGCAAAGGCATATGCAAGCACATGTTCTTGATCCATCGACTCGAGGCACTCAATTTGCCTTTTCAGCAAAAGCATACGACAAGCCAACCTGTGCGACAATCATCCCAAACCACGGTTGCCACGCTTCCACAACAAAACACAAGGGAGCTTGAGCTGAATAGCGCCATAGCAAGGTAACCTCCTTTAGATAACGCGAATCATGTTTAGCTAACCATCACGTATAGATTCCATGCAGCAATGCAATCAATCGATGGCCCTGCAGCACGTGTCAATGCAAATAATTACGATGAAACCAAGGCACGCTATATTAATCAAGCTGCCCAACATATCGAATCGGTGTTTTCTTTGCTAAAGGAACATGACAAAGCAAACAGTAGTCTCAATGGTCGTCAACGTCGTGTATAATCACACATGCCTGAAACCCCCATAAACATCCATCCATAGATTTCTTTTCCCTCTTCAATAGACATACTTTTATAATATTATATCATAAATCCATATTCCCATCAGCATAAACTATATTGTCTGGATACTAATAGCAACACTATTTATGGATGAACATTGTCACAATCCAATACTCTCCCTTTTTCATCCTTCCATCTCGTATGCCTCCATTGGAATGATTGTGCTGGTGTAGGTGTGTGAGTGTGTGTGTGTGTTGTTATTGATAACGTTAATGAGTACGCGAGACTCGGTAGGTGTTCTGAAAGTTTATGTGAAAAGTAGAACAAAGAATCATAAATCTAATTTGAGCTACACCTATACCAAGCACGTCGGAGATGTAGTGCCTGAACCACCACATCACCCTCCCCCCAGGCTCCTATAGCCGATTAATGCAGCTGCGCACACTGCCTGGAGTATGATAAATGTTTTTGTTGTTATGACTTGCGAGTC
>NW_026695517.1:0-10091 GCF_029851405.1 Lichtheimia ornata | reverse complement strand
AAAAAGTAAAAAGGGAAAAGACACTGCCGTGCATGATAATGCGAGATGCATGTGAAATTATGCCGATGATCGTTTATGGCGTTTTTGCCGAGATGATTTTGGCTGGCGTGTATTGCTACGTTTACGCTTTGTTGCCGAATCAGTCATTGGCGTACCATGATCATTTGGGTCCGGTGCTGATGATTCATCCTCGTTGCGTCGTTGCCAATATTGCACGATAAAATCGGGATCGGTGAAAGCATCAGGTTCAAGCCATTGGTCGTCTTCAGGTCCATAGCCTTTCCATCGTACAAGGTACTCACGATTGCCAGGTGGTCCTCGATGTTTGATGATGGCTTCAAGTTCATAGAGCTCGTCAACGGGTACAACCTCATCTTGAGATATGAGCTTGAGTTCGGATGGCACGTAGTCACGGGGCATGAGGGCTCCTGTTTCATCCTGCAAAGTATAGGTGCCGCCTTGTGTTTTGCGCAACACTGTGTATGGGCCTTCATAAGCAGGTGCGAGCTTGCTTCCTCGTGATTGGACTTTGACCATGACGTGGCTTTGTTCCGGAAAGTCAATGAGACGGTGCGTTTCGTCGAACTTGTTTTTCATAATGCGGTTGTATGCTTCGACTCTACTCTTCAATGCTGGGAAGACAATTTCCTGCATGTGTTCCAATCGTTTCACTAATTCGTCGTATGACATAGGTTCCTTTGGTGTTGACGTGTTGTCACGAAGGCTTTTCATATCACGAGCGAACATGAGTGAGAATGGAGGTGTGTTGAGCCGTTTGGATACACGCATGTTGATAGCAAGTTGTGTTGTAGGAACGTAATAGTCCCAGTCTCTACTAGCACCCTCAATACGTTTACGGATGACATTGGTGGCCGTTTGAACGAAGCGTTCGGCTATGCCGTTTCCGCGAGGATGGTATGGTGTAGTGAACCGATGTTGGAAACCCAAGCTTTTGGCAAGCTGTCTCATGGGACGATTCTTGAACTCTTTACCATTATCGGATTGTACAATACGAGGTATGCCAAAGTCGCAGAAGACTTGTGTGAGCACTTTAACCAACGTATCTGATTTCTTGTTAGGCAGGGCGCGTAAGATGCAGAATCTCGTGCACAAGTCTACCATCACAAGCATGTACGTGTTACCCGATGTGGATACTTGGTTGAAAGAGGCAAGATCGATGGCCCAATGGTCTCCAGGTATGTATGCATAGATGGGTCGAAGAGGATTGTAACCCCTTTTTTCGATGTTGTGGTGTTGGCATTGAGGACATTTCTTGACGACGTCTAATACATCTTGTAGCATGTTGCTCCAATGCATTCCTTCGCGTCGTAGAAAGCGTACCAGATGTTCAGCTCCAGCATGACCGATTATTTCATGAGCCCTGGCAATTTCCTTTGGGCGATCCTCATCCGGTGGTGTCATTGAATCTTTGGGTGATTTGGAATGAACACGCATGCGGAATACACGTTTGTTGCGATGGCGTCGTTTGTTGATTCCCGTTTTGAATTTGAAGGATGGTTTCATGCTCTTTGGTTTGGTGTTGTCTTGTTCGTTGTCAGCATTATCATCCCCCTCCGGTGATTCAGCGGGAGTGAAGAGGCGTGACAAGCGATCCGGCAGGATATTGGATTCACCTGGGATATGAACAACATCAAACTTGTAGTCGAGCAAGATGTCAAACCAATTCAGCATCATGGGATTAGCCAGCTTTTGCGTGTTGAGGTAGGTCAAAGAGCGATGATCGGTGTACAGCGTGAATTTGCGTCCCCAGAGGTATGGATGGAACTTTTGCAGAGCGTAGACGATGCCCAGTAGTTCCCTTTTGGTAGTGGAGTACTTGCGTTCTGATTTGGATAGTGCACGTGCCATAAATGAGATGCAATGTTCCTTACCATTAATTTTTTGAAATAAAGCTGCGCCTATGCCATAATTGGAGGCATCAGTGGCTACATGGAATGGCTCGTTGAGATCCGGAAAATGTAAAAGAACGTTCTTAATCAATTCTCGTTTGAGCCGCTTAAAGGCCTTGGTGTGCTCATCAGTCCATAAGCCTTCAAGTGATCCTGCATTGCGCAATGCATCAATAGGAGCGCTGTAGTGTGACATGCGTTTGACATGTTCCCGAAAATAGGTCACTACGCCCATGAATCGTTGGATGTCCTTGCCGGTACGAGGCAAAGGCCACTCTATAGCGTTAGAAACTTTGCGAGTGTCAAGTGATTTACCTTGTGCAGAGATGCAAAAACCTAATAAGTAAACAGCCTTTTGTGCAAAGTGGCATTTAGCTGGATTGAGAATAAGGTTAGCCTGCGTAAGGGCACTGATAGCCTGTTGCACATTCTTTGTGTGAGTTTCCATGTCAGGAGAAAAGATAACGATGTCATCCACAAATGTGCGAACGAAAGGCATGTCTTGAAAAATGATATGCATCACCCGTTGAAAATTGGAGGAGATAGGCTTGAGACCAAAAGGGCAACCGCGAAACATGTATTGTCTCTGATTGAATGTCAAGGTCGTGATAGGCCGATCCTGTGGGCGAATCGTAAAACGGTGAAAGGCATTGGTGAGGTCGAGTGTTGTAAAAACAGTGGAGCCTCCCAAAGCGTGAAAGATCTCGTTGATCGTAGGCAAAGGATAGCGATCATCCTCCAAGAATTTGTTGATATGCCTAGGATCGAGACAGAGTCGTTTGCCAACCTTGTTACCATTAGCATCCTTTTTATCAGCCAGAGTGAGAGGGCTATTCCATTGCGTGTTGACAGGAGCAGGAACGATGACACCATCATCTAGCCACTTTTGGATTTGGGCGTTGACAACAGGTCGTGCTTCAAATGCAATAGGGTATTGGCGTTGATAACTTGTGTTGGATCCAACGGAAGACAAATCTATGACAGACTCAGGTATGTTGCAAAAAGAAGTCTTGGGAATGTTAGCGTTTGCGGTCAAAAAGGGCTTAATCGTGTCATGAAAAGTACGTTGCTCTGTGGCTGTACCAGCAGGTGAATCATTAGGAATCAAACGTTTGTAAGCGTCATGGACCGATGGATCGGCTGCTTGGCTATCGATTTGATCATCCCATTGTGTAGAAACACCCAACAAGGAAATACCCAATTGTGGTAGCAAATCATAACCCAAGATCACGTCATGCTGATCCAAATCCATAACTTCGAATCGATGCATGAAGGTGCGTTGATTGTATCTCAACTCAAGAGGAGCAGTCATTCCAATGCGTTTCACTGAATTATCCTTCCCAGCAAACATGATGTTTCCCTCAACAGGTGTATAGAGCCAATTGTTTTTGTCACACACTGCTTTATTAATCACAGAAATTTCAGCCCCGGTGTCGACAAGACCAAGAAGACGTTCATTCTGGATTAACAAGGGAGTCTTGAGTAAGTAAGGATTGTCATGCAATTGCGTGGTGCAAAGTGACTTACCTGCCGAAGCGATGGCGGTATCCTCGTCATAGTAAAGGCCTTCAACTTCACCAAGAGAGATGATGTCACCGTCAGCATCCACATCCACATCCATATCCTCAAGTGCAACGTCACCAGGATGAGTGGCAGAGGTTGATTCATCAACGTGCCCATTACCTTGCTCGGTGATGTGGTTGACTTGCATGTTGCTACGGCTGTTGTGGTTGCTGTTGCCTACATGTGAGTTGCGAGGCTTACCTTGCACGCCAAACATCCCTTTTTGGTTGCCACATGTGTGACCAGGGGACCAAGGTTTCTTGCATTGATGACAAGGCTTGGTGTTTCGAGGCGTAGGCTTGTCCCTGCACTCCTCAGACCTATGGAAAGTGGCCTTGTTGTGGTGTACACAAAAGTAGGGAGGTGGTGTATGCTTTTTTGCCTTCTTCTTGGGTCGTGCAGAATCTGCAGAGGACGAAGAGACGGAGGGTGAGTCATCAACCTCTGAAGAACTACGCTTGGTTACAGACACCATGTGCGACAGCTTGATAATTTCATCCAAATCCTCTGGCAACCGGTCATCATTACCAGGACGTGCACTGAATGCAATGAGTACCTGTTTGTGAAGCTCCATGGGAAGCGAAAACAAATACAACATCGCAAGTACATCACAATTAGTGAGCCTAGCTTCCCGAACCAGATTGTGGAATCGATTACCATATTGCTGAATGGACTCGCTGGTGCGCATCTTGCATTTGAAGACCTCCATAGCCTTGGTGACCATGTTATCGCGTGAGATAAATCTCTTGCGAATGACCTTGCAAACCTGTTTCCAATTATAGTCGTCATGGTGGGGAGCAAGGGCCTCATCATACCAGTTGTCCTGTTCATGAGGCATGGCTAACGGTAAGACCTTTGGCCAGTCGACATCCTTGTTGCCGTTATGAGCAACAATGAGTTTGCCCAAACGTGATAGGAATGCGTCAACGCTGCTAAAGACCTTCAGGTCGTCAGGCTTGGTCTTGGACTCCATGGGAGAAATGCCCACAACGTTGAACGTAGGAATCCAACTAGCATTAGGCTTGAAGGGTGGGGTGTTGCTCTTTGGCGACACACCAGAGCTGCTTGAAGAAGTAACAGAGGGTGGTGTGAATTTTGCTGGTACCAAAAAAGTACTGTTTTTGCGGTACCCCAATTTGCAGTACCTGTGGTAGTAGTTGTGGTAGTTAACCGCGTAGCACTTGAGAAACCTTGCACGTGCTATTCCGGTGCCCGGTAGCCACCGGAATGACCATGCTCAACTTTCTAAACACGTGATAAGCCATTGTTTCTTCATTGCTATCTTCAAGTGAGTGAATTAGCATGGATTGGGATTGTATATAAAGCTGCTGATGGCCATTAATGTAGATAAATCCTTTATTTATACTGAAATAAAAATATAGATTGATGATGATGACATGTGTTATTAAGCAATGATGGTAGATGCTGCTTAATGGGAAGTAGGAGGATGCTCATTGTCCCCATCACAGGTTCCGGCAAAGTAATTTATATCTTCAAATAACTTGTCAATTGCGGTTGGCGATATTTGCTGCCTTCGATAGCACACAATTACGGTACAATCAGGCGTTTTGGCAAGCCTCGTTGGGATATCCCTATCTGCTTCTTGGATCACGTTCACTGCTTTATCCAAATTGTCGATTTCACCCAGGAATAACTTTCCGTTTGGTTGTAGTATGCTGCCATGACAGAAGAAATGCATGCCTTCTTTCCAAGTTGATATTATCTTCGCGTGCAAGACGTATGGCTCCCCATGAATGGTGATTGTTGATGGAAACGGGATGTTTTGAGGATGCCCCGCGGCATTTGAACCATCATGGAAAAAAGTAAATGGTGGATGATATACCGCCACACTCTTCCGTTCTGCTTGACCATCACACGTTGGGCATCTCACGACCTTGCTTCTTCCAAGCACAGCATTGATTGTATCATTAACCTGCTTGCTATTGGCTGCCGAAAGATCGCGAGTCCGGATTTCATATGGGCTTATGGTTCTCACTGTTTCGTTATCCTTGTCACGGCCAACGCCAAGGTCTCCATGTTTGGGGCATACGGTCTTTCTTGTAAAATCCAATGTGAAAATTTGGCGTAGACGCGTTGATGCCTTTTCCAGCAAGGACCGGAAGAACTCATCAACATCGGCTGTCATTGATGGCTTGAAGGCAGGGAATTCTTTCCAAATGAACGATCGAAAAGATTTGGAAGCTTCGTATCGGGCACCGAGGTTGTGATAATTGTATAACTTGAGTGAACGATCAAGATTACGATCAACAAGGTTGCTTGTATCAAAGGGATAGTAACCTTCATGACGTAAAATTGGAAAGACCGATTGCATAAGCATTTCAAATGGCGCGTCAATATAGCAAGACGTCATGTTGTGATAGAGGTTCAGTAGACATCCCTCATGGTACAAGTGCACCGTATCTTGGACAGCCCGTGCAATGTCAATCTCTGGGGGATCGCATAATCCCGGTCTCCACATATCGCCAAAAACAAGTTTATCACGTTCCTCTTTGCTATCGATTGAGTTTCTTGCTTCGCCGTTGCCATGGCAATCAAGGTCCATGAGATTAAAGTCCGGTCCACAGATCTCCAGAGCAAGACTTCGTACTGATAGACGATCAGAAAGAATGCTGTTGTTGCAATCCAAATCAGAGTCAGAAAGCATGTTGAGATCTAGTGCATAGTATGTGTCAATTATTAATCATCTTCGTCATGTACAATAAAGAATGTCCCAATTGCTATGGGCCTTGATTTACCTATATAATCATCCTCAGGTTCTGAATGAGCAGAAAGGTGACTACGATTGCAATGCGACGCATCAGAGAAAGCGTTGGGGTCTAATAGCGTTTGTAAATTAGTATCATATGTACAAAAATGTCTCAATTGCCATTTGCCTTAACATACCTTCTTGGTATTCATCCTGATACAAATGTTCAGAAAGGAGGCTACGATCACAATTATGATCATCAGAAAGAGCATTGGGATCTAATAATATTTGTCAATGATCATGTCTAGTTCACTCACCATGTGCCTTATTTACCTTCGTATTTGCCGTGTGCATGCTTTCGTTGTGACTTAGAGCTTTTGTAATGCTTCTTCTTTTTCTTTGACTTCTTGGAGAGCCTTTTTTTCTTGGATAGCCTTGCATCGCGTTTGGCACCAGCATCAATCTTCTTGTTTGCACGTTTCATTGCGTCGACTGTGCATGGTGCATCACCATCGTTAACATACTTAGCAGCCTTGACCTTCCTTTTCTTTGAAGTACGGTGATCAGGATCTCCAACATGCTTGCGTTTGGCTTTTTTCTTGGACTTCTTTGGTTGCTTGCCATAATAATATGAGCTTCCTTGGAGATAGTTGTCCATTGCAAAGTCATCGTGTTGGATTAGCTGGAGCGTCCTCCTAAGATTGGTCACCAGACTGGTACTTCTCTTCTTCATCCTTCGGTAAACTTCATTGTGGAAGGATTCCACCGCGTTGGTGTCAGTGGTTGGATGGTCTTGAAGATCTTGCTTCATGGCTGACACGGCTGGAAAGATTGTTGTACGCACGTCATTGCGATTCCACCACTTGATCCAACTCTTGGCTATGTGGAACTTCTCTGCCAGGTTGCTGAGGATGGCATTGTACTCATCTTCTGTTTTAGCAAGTGTCAAAGAGGTGGCAAGCTTGCTGATTTCCTTCTTCCTGGTTTTTTCTCCCCCATGTTGCTGCTTGTATGCCTCGGCCATCTTGAAGACATTTCGCTTGAAGTGCACCCTGCATCCTTTGACATACTTGATCCCATCATCTCGTGCAGTGATCTCATGGTATGCTTGAATGAAGCCTCCTCTCTGTGCATCCGAAAAATCCATGATAATGCCAAGAATGTCCCTCCTTCCATCAAAAGTGATATCATAGACATCGAACAGTCTCATGAAGTATGCCTTGAAATTGCGTTGCGATAATCCATCAATCACAGCCGAGAAGATGGTTGCGTACTTTTGGATCTCTTGACAATATACAACGGTGGTGCATAAATAGAACCCCTTTTGGAATACGGTAAATGTTGCATCCATAATCATAGGGTATGCTTGAAGGTTGATGACTCCAGCAATTGCAGGTGGGCGAAACCCGATTACTGTGTTGCCTTTTGTTAAATCGAAGCTGACAAACATGTCCGAAAAGTCTTCTTGCACCTGATACAGCTCTTGAATAGCCGTCCTTACTTCGATCCCGGACTCATTCTTCTCTGTCACAGCCTTCTTCTTTTCCTTCCTCACATGGTAGCCCAACCGATCGATGTTTTGCAACATGGGATTGATATTGCGAACCGATGGGAATGTGGTGCCGATTGCGCTGCTCATGCCAAGGATCAGATCTTTCGGTGTTGCTCCAGGATTTGCTTCAATGCAGGTTCCAAGCTCTTGTTCTTGATCGGCAGAGAGATGAATCGCCATGTATTGGCCATGAGTATGACGATCCTGTCCTGGTTTTTTCCCTGGCTCCAGTCGACAAACATCTCCAACATAGACAACGCGCGCGACATACGAGCAACTGATATGTGCCAGGCGCTTCTTGCATTGCCCGCAGCCATCGTTTTCTTGCTTTGAACGGCCATCGCTTGTTGTCTTTGGGCGTATATCGACCTTGTAGCGTATGCATTCACCATCCATGCACCGTAAAGCACCAAGACAATGCTTGGAAATCGTCTTGCCTCGAGAAGTAGTTGTCATGTTATCTTGGCGAAGGGACCATCCAATTTCGGCTTTTGGATACATGTAAGCACCGGAACCATCAACTGCAGCTGGCACAGTGATAACGGCATCACCACTGGGAAACTGAGGGAAGCTTGTAGGTTGAATTGAAGCGGACATAGATAAAACTGGTAGAATTCGAGAATGCATGAGCAAGGATGTACCATCGCTAGTTAGCTCGAAGCACCTTATCTTTAGCTTAGGAGTCTGTGAAATGAATAAAAATTCAGGGTTTTGACGAGGAAGATGAGAATCCACAATTGATATTTATACGAGTTATCAAACACCTACGTCGGATGCGTCAACCCGTTTACTTCTACCATACGCGGCTGATCTATGTCTTTTTCTAGGTAATGTTATGCTTGGGAATAGGATTCATGTAACCGAGTATTCTACTCACGTACAAGAAGATGGCACAACGTATGAGGTAAGCAATAACAAATGATGGCTATGGACTACTACTTTACAATAGGGAGATCCTCTACTCTATCGTGGCAAATCTCACATGCATGAATTGCACGGTTACATGATCACCTTATCCATTTTCGGATCCCATCATCACAACACAATGCTCGCCATCTTATTCGAATTATCCGTTTGGAAGATATCATCATTGGCTTCTAAACACTATCGTCCATAACAAGCGTATATAGTCAAGTGCTCTCAATTGGAATAAATCACATCACGGTACTCTTTATCATCATCTCTTTTTGGCTATTTCTCATTGTTTAGCCATTTCAATATGGTATCGATATCTGCTCGATTCTATCTTATATTGAAAAAAGTTTAACGTATACGTGTTTTCTTGGTTTGCAATGAGGTACTTTTGTATTAGGGATCCAACAACAACAACAAGCTATATAAGCATACAGGTGTAACATACCCTAAAATCATCGTCACATTCATGTTGGTGTGATATATTGAACTTTGTGCGGTGGCTACCGGGCACCGGAATAGCACGTGCAAGGTTTCTCAAGTGCTACGCGGTTAACTACCACAACAACTACCACAACTACTACCACAGGTACTGCAAATTGGGGTACCGCAAAAACAGTACTTTTTGGTACCAGCAAAATTACATGGACCCAGTAACAGATGGTGTATCTCCCGTGAGCTCTTCAAGAATGCTCTTCGTGACCGATAAGCCATCCAACAAGAGCTTTTGCTGGTTTGTCACATCCTGCAATTGCTGCTGAACTTCCTGTGACGTAGGCTGCGCGAGGAGCTGGGCTTGGGTCACGGCCAAGGAAGTGAGTTTGGCCTTCGTGCTAGCAATGCTTTCACGAATGACCGAAACGTCATCCCGGTGGTTTGACGCACGAGCGCCCGTAAGCTCAACACTACCCGTAGTCGTAGGCATGTTGTTGGCAGTTGAGGTAGCGGCATTGTTGCCAGGCAGGTTGTTGCCATGGGCAGAGTTGTTGCCATTGGCAGAGTTGTTGGCAGGGGTGTTGTTGTTAGGAGAAGACATGATGAAAAAAAGATAAAAAAGAGTATTCACGGAAAAAAATGTAATATATGGAGATAGAGATGTGTGTGTGTGTGTGTGATAGCTGTAGAGCGAGAACTGGTAACAGTAAGTGTCCGTGAGACTCGATAAAGAGAAAGAAGACAAAGTTTATTTTGGATGACTACACGTTGTGTATATAGATGTGATGATGCAATCATGCTGAGTATGAAAGATGATGGTGGTGAGATCTTGAGAATACGACATTACCCCCCTCCAGATTGAAGGATGCGTGAGCAGGAAGGTGTAGAAGAAGTGTGAAGAATGAGAAGTGTGATGCACGTGGTTGGCGTAGTCATAAAAACCCTGTGTAAAAAACCCAGTGGGAAAAAAGTAAAAAGGGAAAAGACACTGCCGTGCATGATAATGCGAGAT
>NW_026695516.1:0-10251 GCF_029851405.1 Lichtheimia ornata | reverse complement strand
ACCCACCCACCCATGATACCTATCATGATGTTAAACGTGATTCAATAGACAAAATTGCCATGGTGGCTAGCACGGTGTCCTCAAAGTTCCTTGCTCGCATGGCTGAAGTAGAGGGTTTCCGATTTGAGGAAGCATTGACTGGTTTCAAGTGGATTGGCAACAAGGCAATGGAATTGGAACGTGAAGGATACACCGTTGTTTTTGCCTTTGAGGAAGCTATTGGATTCACTGTGGGCGATATCGTCAAAGATAAGGATGGTGTTAGTGCCCTGGCCGTATTCTCTGAATGGGCCGTTCAGCTCAAGAAGCGAGGAATGACACCCTACCAGTACCTTGAATCGCTTTATGCCAAGTATGGTTACTTTGTATCCGACAACTCGTACTTTATTTGTGGTGACAAGGCATTGATTGGACAAATCTTTAAGCGGATAAGACATTTTGTAAGTGGCAATGGATGTTATTTTCACAATAGTGTATTAACAATGGTTGTGATCGTTTACGTAGGAAAACAACAGCGCCGAGGTAAGAAAAGGAAATGACATACTTGAAGAAAAGCATGGTTGTTGATGTATGTGCGTATAGTTTACATACCCATCTACAGTGGCTGGACACAAGGTTGTTGGAATCCGGGATTTGACTGTGGGATACGATTCGACGACCCCTGACAACAAGCCAACATTACCGGTATCTTCTTCATCCGAAATGATCACCTTTAAATTGGAAAACAACACCGTTTTCACGATCCGAACCAGGTAATATTGGGATGAATGGATTCAATCGAGACATTACAACTGAAGGGTTTATGTCTTTAGTGGAACTGAGCCAAAGATCAAGTATTACTCTGAGTTGCGTGGTGCTTCGGAAGAACAAGCAAGGAAAGATCTCGATCGCGTTGTACAGGCCATTGGTGATGAGTTGGTCGAATACCAAAAGAACGGCGTGGAGTGGCGTCGTTGATAGATGATTATTGAATACACATAATTAAACAAGATGTTGGACCACCTGAATGATAACGTATCCAATGTGGATGTAGTATTGGAGTCTCATGACAGCATTGTGGGACAAGATTGGCGGCATATTATTGCCATGACGACACAGCAGGCTTGTTTATTACACCAACCGATACAACAAAGTCAGAACCCCGATGGGTCACGTCGATGAAACTCCTGACTGAAACACTGCTGTGGGCGTTTCTCTCTTCCTCTTCTCTTATGAAACATCTTTTATTCGCTTTGCTTTTACTGCTATGGAATGTGGTAACAGGGGAAGAGTTATTACAACAAGTGCTTTTACGTGATGCACCAAGCTGTGATCGTAAGTATATGTTATGGGTGGAATGATGATAATGCTTTGGCCCTAATTCTTTGTTACAAAGGTGATGTCTTATCTTGCCACTGGCAAGGCAGCGTTGATTCATGTTGTTCTCCAAAATATGGATTGGTGGTCCTTGCCTTACAATGGGTGCCTGGTTATGGTCCAGCCGACGAGTTCACTATTCATGGTACGTATATGTCAAAAGCCCGTATACATGTATGTTCTCACGCATTGATATGTAGGCTTGTGGCCCGATACATGGTACGGTGGGAGAAAAAAGTCACTTTTTATCAAGACGGCATGAGCCATGATGCTAATAATGCCGATAGCTCCGGTGGTCGACCACCCTCCCGAGGTTGTGACAGAACACGTTCCAGCAACAATGTCGGGAATATTATTCGAAACACCAATCCAGGGCTCCACCAAAAATTACGCACCTATTGGCCGAGTTACAAGGGCGATGACAATTGGTAAGATATGATAAATGATGCCGAATCTTCAAGGAAACTTATCTTTTATCAGGTTTTGGTCACACGAATGGACCAAGCATGGTACCTGCGTTAGTACATTGAGGCCGGCATGCTATGGGGATGCTTATCGCAAATACCAAGATCTGGAAGAGTACTTTGAGGTATGTATCTTTATTCACTTTGAACAATCCGAGAATCACAGGCATTTACACGTGACATTTCTTATGCAGCAAGTGCTTGATTTGCAACAGCAATACGATATCTATGGTGTCCTAAAGTAGGTTCGAAGCATCAAGATCAGCGTACAATTTAGCTAATCATGCTGCATCATGTACATAGTGTGGCTGGTGTGTTCCCTGGTCAATATTACAGCGTTTACACAATCAGGGATGCCTTGGAAAAGTTTTATGGTGCCAAAATCATGCTCAATTGTGACCGCAACGGGCAACTTCATGAAGTAATGCTGTACTTTTACGTGCGAGGACGTGACGATTACGAGATTACAGATGCACTTGGCTATGGAAGCTGTCGTGGAAGAGTGTGGTACCCAAAGAAATAAAACGGCAGCCTTAGCATGCTTATCTCTGCGGCTACGGGTTGCATTTGAATATCATCTATCTTCTGAGTGTGTGATAAGATAAAGGGCAGCGATCACGAAAAAGGTATGGTGACACAATGATCTGAAAAAGTGCGTGTCAACGTCCTTTACGAGATATGGATCCATCAGAACGTGTAATTACCGCCGGCCTACCGAACATCATCATCATGTGCAATTGCACACTCCTTGATGATAACAATGGATGCACAAGATGCGGTTGCCCAAAATGATAAAGTGCTTTTTTGTTATCAGCATCAGGCAGCAGCAGCAGCAGCAAGAATATTTAAAGGGTAAGCTTTTGTGATCTATTTACGAATCTTCTTTGTCTTTACATTCTAATTCATACGTACATCCTATGGCTGTATTATCACAAGGTAGAATTTTAAGCATCATTGTTTATACCCATGTCACTCACAATCGTGTTCAGGCGTTGGCTATGGTGTCGTTGTCGGGTATGTAATACAAGGATGTGTACTGCTTCATTATGCCAACCACATTATCATCCATACATACGTAGGTTTGGAGCATTGTTTACTTTGCTTATGCTGGGCATCACTTGGCTTCTTAAGCGGTACCTTCACGAGGTACAAACATCTGAAATGTTCATGACGGCAAAGCGCTCTGTCAAAACAGGCTTAATTGCTAGTGCGATCGTATCTTCATGGACTTGGGCGGCAACATTATTGGTTAGCACAGAGGTTGCATATCGATATGGTGTATCTGGTCCTTTGTGGTATGCCTCTGGTGCCGTTGTGCAGGTTCTCTTGTTCTCGGTGCTCGCCATTGAGCTCAAACGTAGAGCTCCCAATGCACATACATGCTTGGAGGTAGGTTTTGATTCGTATGGATGCGAAAAAGGTGGACCTAAAGGTTGACTTTGCTTTTACAGGTCATCCGAGCACGATATGGAAGATCAACGCATATCGTATACCTCGTGTTTTCTTTGGTGACCAACATTGTATGTGCATACGAATGAATGGTTGACGCATTTTTGCTAATGATACATGCATAGATTGTCACAGCAATGCTGCTACTAGGAGGAAGTGCAGTGGTATCCTACCTTACAGGGATGCATGTGATTGCAGCATGCTTTTTGCTGCCTGTGGGTGTTATCATTTACACCTTGTTTGGTGGAATCAAGGCCACTTTTCTATCCGATTACACGTTCGTATCCTATTCTATGTATGCATAGCATGTAACTTACACACTTTATAATAGGCACACGGTTGCTATCCTCATTGTTATTCTTTATGTCGTATTTACGGTCTATGTATCATCTTCGCAAATCGGATCGATTGAACGCATGTACGACCTATTGACCATTGCCAGCATCAACAACCCTATCGAGGATAATGCTGAAGGCTCGTTGTTGACCATGTCATCCGTACAAGCGCTTATCTTTGGGATCATCAACATTGTGGGTAACTTTGGCACCGTCTTTGTGGATAACGCGTATTGGCAAAGAGCGATTGCTGCACATCCCATGTATGCTGTCAAGGCGTATCTTATCGGTGGGTTGGCATGGTATGCGATTCCTTTTACCTTGGCAACCACAATGGGTTTGACTGGACGTGCATTGGGAATCGAGTTGACGGATGCTGAAGTCACAGCTGGACTCGTGTTGCCAGATGCATGCGTTGCATTACTTGGTTCCTCTGGTGCATGGATTGCATTGCTACTTGTTTTCTTGGCTGTTACGAGTGCTTCATCCGCCGAATTGATTGCCGTATCCTCTATTTTCACCTATGACATTTTTCGTGCGTATATCAAGCCTGACGTAAGTTTTGCTGATGCATGCTGGTTGTCATGGATACTGTTGTTGCTTACCTTAAGGTGCATCAATACGCTAGGCTTCAGATCAATTGGTGATTCGTTTCTCGCACTTATCAGTACTCACCTTTGGTATCCTTATGGGAGTATTGGCAACATTGCTTAATTTAACGGGCATCAACTTGGGCTATCTTTATAAGCTAGTAAGTGACGTTGATAATGGTATACGTTTATTTTCCTATTAACATGTGGGCTACTAGATGGGTGTCGTTATTTCATCTGCTGTGATCCCAATCACGCTTACGTTGCTATGGAGTAAACAGAACCGCATGGCTGCAACCATCGCACCCATTTTCGGTTTTACCGCTGCAATCATTACTTGGCTCACGACCACCCATGGATTGTATGGCGAAATTACTGTCGATACCACAAATCAAAACATGCCAATGATGGCTGGCAACTTGGTCGCCTTGTTTTCACCTTTGCTCGTTACGGTGCCTTTATCTTTGTGGAAGCCTGATAATTTTACCTTTGACGCCACCCGTAATATTGAAATTATTGAAGAAGAGACTACACCGGAACCAGCTGCTATCCAAAAAGAGGAAGATGTTGAAGCCGAACAAGCTCAAATGCGCAAATCCGCACGATTCGCTAAATACACCAGTGTTATCCTTGCACTTTGCCTCTTTGTGCTATGGCCGCTACCAATGTTTGGCTCACAGTATGTCTTTTCCTTGCCATTTTTCCGTGGTTGGGTGATCGTATCCATTATTTGGGTGTTCTACAGCACATTTGCCGTTGGCTTGTTTCCCTTGTGGGAAGCGCGCAAAGATGCTGTCATTGTCTTTCGAGCCATTTGGCAAGATTTACGAGGCCGACGACAGCTGGCGGATCTTCCCACCAAGGTCACTGTTCAAGGTATAACATCTGTACCTGAGAACGCAGATGGCGTGGTCTTTGAGGATAAAAAGATTTAATGTACCTATATCTTCCATTCTTTTGTATCATACAAGCCCTTGTAGTATTACTCTTTTCTGTATAATAATACCTCCATGTTCCATGCAAGTGCTTACTGATTTGGAAAAGCGTGCTAGTGGCACATCCTGTTGTGCTACGCCATAATCGTAAATACGCTTTGTTGGTTGCTAGTCCATTTATCCCTTTCTTTTCCCCCCATAAAGTTATGACTTTGTTAGCGTCTTCAAACGATTCTGTAAGTAAATCTTATGAAAAATCGGGTCTATTGGCTGTTGCCTTTAATACATGATACTAGACTATTCATTCTTTGACCAATGCCGAAGCAAACGGCGTGGGTATGCCTTTTATTAACACGTCGATAGAGAATGGCGTGGCTAATACATAGGATTATTAGGGGATAATAAAACATCCGAAGTAGCCGACTTGAACGACACAAGGAATGATGACCAGCAAGCTATCGTCGTAAAACAAGAGGAGAACCAAAGATCGTCGACAGATACCAAAAACAAGGTGATAGCATCATCTTTGGCGAATGGTGATAGTGACAATAAGGGTCCAGAAGAAGCGGTATGCTATAATGTGCCTTCAGAAAATCACATTAGTAGAATGTTGAACAAATTGTAGGAACATAGCAACAGCATGGTGGTCATCCTCAAACCAGATGCATTGAGTCAAAAGGACGTTATCACACGCAAGGTGGAAAGCGAAGGCTTCTTGATTACACAGCAGCGGGAAATTCAGCTGACGACAAACGAGGCATCCAATTTGTTCAAGGAAGATTCGAATGAAATAACGGAGTCAATGACAAGGTAGAGTATACAAGGTAGTGGGGGGAATCAAGGGGGTGCTCACATGCAGCTACGTATAAGCCTGAGTGCATGTACAGTATGCCATCAAGGGATCTTGTGAACACATTCTAATATCCGATTATCATTCAGAGGACCGATGTTTGCAATGGTGCTTCAAAAGAATAGCGCTGATGTTATCCAAGATTGGCAAAGGCTCATGGGTCACCGCCATTCGGATGTGAATACAAATGACGAAACGTAAGAAAAATGATTGTTTTTGTTGTCGTGCAAGTTTATTCATCCATTTGTGTTTTGGTAGCAATATGCTATATCATAGTGTTGTGCGTAGTAGCCAATCTTTTGAACAAGCAAAGAAAGATGTCGAGCTTTTGTTTCACGACAGCTGTGTTACACAGCATGAGAACAATGCCAGTGACAGGATTGATCAGCAGCAACAACACGAAGATACAACCCAATCGCAACCATTGTTTGCTGATGTGAATGAGAGCATTCAGGAAGGTAATGCCGATACTGTATCTCCAAGCACAGACCACATCACAACGCGTAACGCTGCCGATCCCAAGGTTTCGAAGGAGGAAGAAGAGGAGGAGAAGGACATTGTTGTAAATGCGTCACCTTGTTCGAGCACAGACAAGTTGCAAGAAGGGCAAGCGGAAGCAATATTAGAATCGGCTGCTGATGAGATCGTTACTCAATACAATGCGAGCCACAAGAATGCAGTTACATGTGATGAAAAAAAGGACGATCAAACTATCATGGCTGATAGCCTGGATGAAAACAAAGTAGCACCACCACAAGACGCAGACCTCCAAGTATCCAAGAACACCGCAACTCATCCACCATCCATCACAGAGCACAAAGAGCAATCCAAAACACAATCCAAGTCCAAACAACAACCACCATTATCCAACGATGAGCCCAATATCAATATCCCCAGTGCTGCTCAAAAGCGTGCCAAAATGCCTCGTGTGGCATTGCTCAACCCGAAGCCCGTATCTCAACCAGATAAAGTTCCTCTTCCAATTGCCAAGAAGAAGACATCCTCAACTAAAAGCAGGCTTGCCCGATTGACGGCACCCACCATATCCAGTTCTCGCAAACATGTCGCCGCATACGAAATGGGATCCATCGACACAAAAACAGGTTCTCAAACAGCCACCATTGCAATCAAAGCAGCACGCTCACGAATACTTAGTCCCCGAAAGTGATGTTGAGAAGAGAAAAGTCGAGCCCACACTGAATACCAATGCCTCATCCAACATGATAATAAAAAAATGCTTTGTGAAATGATACGGTATATTGACGACATTGTTGTTGCTATGACGACGATGATGGTCCACCGAATGTAACAAATTTGGGATCCAGTGGCAGCCCGGTAGCAGGATCAATGTTCTATATACTACAATTAGCTTTTCATGTGCCATCTTTATAGCCGTATACACCACTTACATTCTTCTTCAATAACCGTTGTTGTCGAATCAAACGCGCTTCATCGAAGGAAACCTTTTGTTTCTTCATAATCTTGAGGATTTCCTCCTTATCCTTGAGTCCTGCACGTTGGTCGTCTTGGCCGATATTCGCTTCAAGGTCGAATTGCGAGCTCGTTAAGCCATCCTCAATGTCATCTTCAAAAGATCCGAGTGTTGTTGGTAGCAAATGGTAGCCAAGCAGACGATTCATTTGGTCAGCTCCACGATTGGCGAGATCCAGTATCCTCTTTCTGAGTAGCCAGCATACTATTGGAGATGTCGTTAGTACAAGGGAACATGGCGTCGATTACTGGGTCGTGGAATGCAGTGATAGATAAACTTGCCTAGGATAACGACAATGAATATACCGAGTAAAAGAAGCATTTTGTTTCAGTTTCCTTTGTTGGATGGCCAATCGGTCTTTAAGGCACAACACATGCGCATCACATGGCCATCTCTTGGCTTGGCAATGTTGATTATGCAACCCCTTGACTCATTGTATCCCTTGATTTGTATAATACAGTATGAAATTGACTCACAATACTCTGGTTTATGAAACATCTTTCATCATGACAATATAAAGGAACTATTTTATGTACAAAGAAACGGGCAGCGATATCAATGGCTGTAATGCATGAGGGTGATGATGATGTTGAGTGATAGTATAGCGAGCAATGGACATCTCCCATTCCAAGAAAAGCAAGAGGAATTGAGGAGTTGTGTACATATTGAATACGGTTGATCGTTGCATACCGGTTCTACTCTTGATACGGCTGGTCGAAACTTACTCTTGACATTGTCCGCACAGCAATGAATACATAATACAACGACTTTCTTTACGAGGATTTCGTTCAAAAAGGTTGTTTTTGCCATTTTACCATGGGATATGGCTCATTGTTCATATCGATGTTTCGTATTAAATAGAGACAACCACATTTGAAGCAATTCTATTGATGCAAATATCAGGTGGATGAATGAAAAAGGATGTGATTGAATGGGGGAAAAGGTCTCGCCGAGGATCGAACTCGGATTACAGGCGCGTTAGTACTGCATGTTCCCATTACATCACAAGACCTTTACGTTGGTAATCGGCATGGGAGATAGATGAGGCTGAGAATTTCCTTCATAGGAGGATGAGGAGGAGGAGGAGATAGTAATGACGCCGATGGGCTGCTGCGACGCAAATGCAGCAAGCCAAGGCGGTGAAATCCGATCGAATGCTTTTGGAATCCCGATGCTTCAAAGCTTTAATGCATTATCTACTTTCGTATAGATGTCTAATAGTGTTGCCATTAAAGCATTGGGTATCGAATAATAAATGTTATCATACTCAACCTATGTAAAAAGCAAACACTGCTGTTAGATAGCAATGGCTACATCATCATCGTCAAATGCTGCAAATTTCATTCGACAAGCATCATGCCTTTATTATTATACATGGATTGGAACATCAAAGACGATGCTCCCGAGCGTACAAGGTGAGTATGAAAGATCTATAAGGCTTATCCAAGGCTGAAATTACAGTAGGCTACATACGACACATGCTGTTAATATGGTTGCGATCCTGAGCCTTCCACACGATAGGTTCCTTCAGGCACGCCCAGCAGCTTTCTTCTCATAAAGGACCCTACACTTGATACTAAACTTTTGTCTTACGGGCGTCTTTATGTTTTTACTTACTGTCAGTGTAATGCTATATCAAAGGTCTAGTCTTTGTTCATTGTCAAGTAGCTAGCCCTGATAAAGCCAAAGATGCAGAAGACCTGTTTGTGTAGAAAAGCCAAGAGAGCAGGATTGGAAGGGTCAATGCATGATACTTACACGCTATCCCATGAGTAGTCATAAAATTGGCACCTAATAGTCACTTCTTTTTATTCCCAACTTTAGGTTATTCCATCACAATGGAACTATGCGCCAGCTTCAGGTATTTGTTTCCATGATTCGACTGAGATACGATCAAGCTACTTGGATCATGGAAATCAACATCTGGAGCAGGAGTATCGTTCCCATGATGTGAATTGGGCAACATTTGGGAATGGAGACAAGTGGCTATCAACTCCCAATTTGTGAATCGGAAAGAGTTTGCGTAGCTCTCATGCATTGTCCCTGAATCCTTTGACTTTTTAGCTCAGTTACACAAAACATGCCCCTCTACATCTTTGCCTCTATCACGGTCTAGCTACTTGACAATGAACAAAGACCTCTTCTCATATAGCATCACGCTTGCAGCATAATGAAAACATAAAGCCAGCTGTATCTCCAAACTTTACAATCAAACGTGGGCTCTTTAATAGATCAACGTGCTTGTCGGGGTCAAAGGAATCTTGTGTCAAAGTATGAAGTTCATCGTGGGCGATCCCAGATTTCGCAATGTCGCTACCAGCCAAACTGGATCCGGGGCTCAACCTCTTTCGACGACGACCCAAAAAAATATTTTTTGGGCTTGTTGCGACATTGAACGCGAAACTTTCACACAAGGTGCTGTTGGCCAAGCCGAGCCCATTGCTGTGATAAAAAGCCCACGTTTCATTGTAAAGTTTGGAGATACAGGCACCTTTATGTTTGTGAAGTGTGATGCTATATGAGAAGTGGTCTTTGTTCATTGTCAAGTAGGTGGACCCTGGCAGAGCAAAAGATGCAGAGGATCGTGTTGTGTAACACAGCTACGTTTGCATGAATGAAAGGGTCAATGTATAATTACTTTATGGATCATCTAGGAACAGGCATGTATTGCTAGCTAACGGCCACTTTTATCCAATCATCATTGTTGCAAGATCCACTGCATGGGAACGATGCTCCTGCTCTAGACATTCATTTCCATGATTAAAGTAGGTTGATCCGAG
>NW_026695515.1:0-11096 GCF_029851405.1 Lichtheimia ornata | reverse complement strand
CAGAATAAAAGAGCTGACTGAATTTGAAATTTGGGTGGGGGGGAGGGCCCAACTACCCGTTGACATAACCAACCCCGCCATCATCAGGTGGTGCTCGAGGATGTCTAGGTGGTCGTGATGTATGATCTTGCTCTCCGCCAAAAACGTTCACCAAGTGGTTTACCATCATTTCAGCCGCCTGCCTTGGTCCTTGAGGATGAGATAACGTGCATTGTTTCCTGGTCTTGTTCATCTTGATTCGTTTGATGGTGCTATTGGTCTCGCTATTGTCGGCTGTTGCCATCCTTGTACAATATTGCCTCCAATGTCGATTTCGTTCTTGTTGGATCAAACGTTTGAGGTCTTCACGTGCTTGCTCATAGTCTCGCCATGCTGCTGCTCTTGTCAATGTGCCTCGCCTACTATTACGCCATCGCCGATAGTGGTGTTCGCGCCGATCCGCAAGTCCTTGGATTTCTTCAGTCCAAAACCACCGCCAATGTTTCGGACGCAGCTCCCCTCTGGTAACACTGTTATCCAGTGCTAGGTGAATGCTTTCTTCGATCTTGGTGCCGATTAATTCCAGTGCTTGTGTGTCCACTCGTTCTTGTGTCTTCAACTCCTCAACTTCGGTGATGATCTCTGTGGCATGTGATTCGAATTGGGTAATGTATAGTTCTTTCACTTCTCTTTCCTCCAACCTTTGAAGTTTCCAGTGCTGACGTATTGCATTAGCTGGATCCAACAAAGGTTTAGGGGTCCTGGCGGTGAATCGGAAGCGACATACGTGGTGGTCAGAGCTGAGGGATACTTGGTCGAAGATTTCCAATGCTGTACCGGACACGTTTCTGGATGATGATACGACGTAGTCGATTATGCTATGCCAATCTTTTTGTCGATAAGTGGATTGGCCATATGCGAGTTGTGCGTTCCAATTGGTGGGCCTGTGTCGTGTTATCCATTGAGTGAAGGCGCCTGCTCTTGGATTCCTTCTATGATCACCAGTGATAGTGCCTAGGCGTGTGTTGAAGTCACCAAACACAAAGGTATGGTCATCCATTGGCAAGGTATTGAGTGTGTTAACGAATTCGGCATGGGACATAGTGTGAGGTGGAAAGTACACGCCATGGAATTTGTATGGTCCAAGGGTGAAGGAAAGTACAAAGTCGCTGCGATGTAGAAGTTCAGGATGGATGTGATATGGGAAGTCCGGGCGAATGAGAAGGGATATCCCTCCAAATCCACGTCGTGCTTCTCCTGGTACTTTAGCGAAGTTATGGTGTTGAATCCAGTCCGTATACAGTTTTTGGTCCTCTTTGAGGTAAATTTCAGTGACAAGGATGAAATCGATGCGGTGTTTCTTGCAGTGTTTAGTGAGTTCGTCGGGTGATCGCTTGATTCCGCCTGCGTTGAACATTGCGAATCTTATTGTTGGTAAGTATGAAGTCATTACAGTAGTATCTTTTTTTTCTCTTTTCTCTTTTTAACTTTTTTCTTTTTTTTTGTACTACTTTCTTTTTCTTTTTTGTTTCTTTTTTCTTTTAAACTTCCATAGGTTGGTCATCGTTGTCTTGGTTCTCTTGGTTTTTGTGTTGAGGCGGTGTGACCTTCACGAAGAGCTCCTCATCATCCTCATTGCGTGGTTTCCTTTGAATCTTTGGTGCTGGTTTTCTCTTGGTGAAGATATCCAGGTTGGTCTTGCTAATGTGATGGGGGCCAGATTGCGTGTGGAAGAACTTGAGGATGCTGTGACCTAGGTGGGCTTGTGGTAGGTGAAGGCACATACGTAGCATTCGCTGCTGGTACACCTCTGTGGCATGGATCTTTTTCTCTGAGTCTGGTAAGTCTTCCAAAGCCGGATCGTTGATGACTGTTTCTGCTGTGGGATCGAAGTTGTTGATGATGGCAATCTCTGCTTTTGTAAGTAGCTCTACAAGAATGGATTCGAAGGATGAGTGAATCAATAGTCCCACCACCCCCTTACTTGGAAATTGGATATCTACCACTCTGGCCTGGGGTACACCAATGATACGTAGTCGTCTACGCACTTCGCTATGCTTTGTTCTCTTTTGGTTCTTGAGGTATACAAAGGTGTATCCTGTTGGTTCATCCTTGGAGTCTTTGAAGCCACGTTTCGCCCATTCAATGGTGGCCGCCGAGATTGGGGTATCATTGGATTTCTTGCCAGCTGTGGAGCGCGTTCTCGACTTGGATCGACTTGGGATGGGTGGACCCTTTAGCTTTGATTTGGCAACTTGAGCAAAAGTGGTAGGCTTAGGAGGTACAAAATCATGGGCATATTTGGAGGCGTGAGTGCCATCAGGGCCTTGTCCTAATAAAGATCCTTCCACTTGCATTGAATCGGGATCGGATGCTGTTGTTGTGGTTTTTGGTGGTGTGGGCTTTGATGCTTGTTGTTGTTGTTGGGCTGTAAGAGCTGCGTCTTGTTTCTTTAACTCTTCAATTTCGCCATGTGCATCCTTGAGTTCTTGGCGTAGAGTCTCGTTTTCCTGAAGCAAGGCTTCAAGACGTGAGTTGAAATGGATGAGTTGATCGTTTTGGAGTTTGAAACGGTTGGCCATTTCTACTTCTTGTGCATCAAGACGTCGTTGTAAAGTTGCCAGAGGATCATACCCAGAGCTTTGGATGATATCATCCCAAGTGGGCTTCGGAAGCTGTTGTTGCTTTAATTGACGATCACGTGTTGAGGCTGGTGATGTGGATCGCGATCTTGATGTGGCTCGCGTGCGACGATCAGAAACAGAAGTTCCCGATCCACGAACAACAGGGGGTTTTCGTGAGCTTGACATTGGTGATTCCGATTCCGAGGAACTTGATTGAGATAATAGAAATTTCTTCGGAATAGGGAGGGCTCATGGGCGTGGTGCTACTGAACGTCTCCTTTTCGATAGGGAGTGTGAAGCTGAGTCAGGGGTAACTTCAGGAGATGCTATTTCAGTAGCGGCTTCAGGGGTTGTAAACTTGTTTAGGGGGTTGTTTGTTGGTAGTTCGCGCGAAGCGTTTTCAGGGGTAATTGTATTGGGAGTCAAAATAGGAGTAAATTGGTGCAAAAGTAGGTCTGAAAAAAGTATAAAAAGGCTTCGAATTCGCCGCGCGCGATACTCGACAGATGTCTCTGGTGTTTGGTGTAGTTGGCTAGTATACCTGTCTGTTGAAGAAGAGGCTGTAGGATCGAACCCTGGGGTAGGTCTATCTTTTGCACCCCATGTTTCTTTTTTTTATTTGTCGTATTGTCGTATTCGAATCTGTGCTGGTAATCCAATGGCCAGAATAAAGAATAGACGAATGAAGCTTTTTGCTGATTGAAGATAAGAATATAAGATAATGTTTATTCATACAATTCAGAGGGGTATTTATATTGTTCTATAATGTAAGGGCGCAGCATGCGCAGCAAGATGATGGATGTTGCGTAGCAACGTAGTAGCGCAGCAAAAGAGTTGCGCAGCAATACAGCTGCTGCGAAGCAATGTGTAACAAAAGAAGTATTCAAGATCACGTGTGACAAAAGGGACTACGACAATACCCCCCCTCCAGAATATGTGTCGTCCTCGACAATAAGGAAACCAAAAGAAAGAGAGAGAGAAAAAAATCACGAGGATTGTGCATTGAGTGAAACCTGTTGACGGGCTTGAGCACGTGAAGCGGTGGGGTCATACCAAGGGGGGTTGTTGATAGTAGACTTGATGTGGATAGGTTGAAGACGATCCGTGTGAACCCAAGAAGCGTAAGTGTTGCCGTTCATATCTTGAAGTTGATAAATGTGGGTATCCAGGTGACGAGCTATGATACGATATGGTCCCTTCCAATTATACTCCAAGCTGAACTTGTTCTCATGTCGCATGAGTACATGATCACCAATGGCGAAAACTTGAGGTTTCATAATAGAGTCCCACCTGGCCTTGTCAAGAGCGGCGTTATCCTTCAATCGTTTTTCGGCAATGGCACGCACTTTACGAAGTTCACGAACAGCAGGCACACGTCCTTGGGCAGCTTGGTCCAGTGTGGCATCGGAGTCATCCAAAGGTGAGAGAACAAATGGGCGTAAGTGATCACCAGGTAGTTGAGGATCTTGACCATAGACAAGGAAAAAGGGACTGAAACCAGTGGTACGGTGTTTGCGTATACGACAAGAAAAAAGAGCAGGCTGTACAAATTCATCCCAACGATGGATTTCCCCATGGACATACTTGCGGATCATTTGCTTCAAGATACCATTGGTTCGTTCTGCCTTGGCATTGATGCGAGGATGGAAGGCTGAAGTGAGCTTGTGCTTGACTTTGAGTCGACCCAAATAGTCAGCCAACACCTTGGACATGAAGTTGGATCCACGATCGGTCAAAATTTCATTCATGCAGCCAAAGGGTAACACCAAGTCTTCGTAAATGAAATTAGCGATCGCTTCACCAGATGCAACAGGAACAGCACGTGCACAACACCAATTTGTAGCATAATCAACTGCAACAAGAAGCCAACGATTGCCGTTCTTGGCTGTAGGTAATTCGCCAACAAAATCCAAATGCCAACGTGAGAAAGGAGGAGGAACATCCAAAGGAGCCATAGGTGCATGATGGGTCTTGCGGTCAGCATTTGCAGCTAATTGGCATTCGGCACATGAAGCTAACCATTCTTGAATATCCGTTCGCATGTTAGGCCACCACCAACGCTTCACCATAAGATCAACAACGGTTGTTTTACCAGCATGACCAACCGAGTAGTGAAAATCACGTACAAGATCGGCACGCCGAGCAAACAAAACGTAACGTCGTTCTTCTTCCTTGTCACCAACACGCACCATCCTGAACACCTGGTTGTCACGCACCACGAATTTGTCCTTGTGCTTGATGAGAAGATCCTTGTATGTTGTGGGCCATTTGTCCTCCGGCATAGCATAAAATTGGGGCCAATCCGATTCTTGTACAGACTTGACAGCATAAAGATATTGCGGCTCCATGCTTGATTCATTGGTGACACATTCGGGCCCATCACGTCTTGAAAGTAAATCCGGAACACAGTTTTCCTTGCCAGGCTTGTACAAAATGGTGGGATCATACAACTCAATTTCCGCCATCCAACGTGTAAGACGAGGTGTAGGCTTAACTTGTGTGCGGAAATACTTGAGTGGATTATGGTCAGAGAAAACCGTATAAGGACGTCCTTCAATGAAACACCGCCAAGCTCTCAATGCATGAAGGATAGCAAGCATCTCCCTTTCTTGTGCTGGATAAGATCGTTCTTCATCGGACAACTTCTTGGATTCGAACGCAATCGGATGCTTTACGCCATCGGGTCCCTCTTGTAATAGCACTGCTCCCACACCATAATCACAAGCATCCGTCTCGATGATGTATGGCTTGTGCGGATTTGGTGGTGACAAAATAGGGGCTTGAGAAATGCGGGCTTTGATCTCGTCAAAAGCGCGTTGGCACTCTTCAGACCAAACAATTGCTCTTTTCTTGGTTACCGTTCCTTTCGTCAAGTCCGTTAATGGAGACGCCAATGCAGCAAAGTCTTGAATGAAACGACGATAATGAGATCCAAGACCAACGAATTGTCTCACTTCTTGCACATTGGTGGGCACAGGCCATTCTTGAATCGCCTTGACCTTGCTTGGTGAAGGTAAGGTTCCCGCTCCAGATACTTGAAAGCCAAGAAACTCCAACTCGGTCTTGTAGAATTCACACTTGCGAAGATTGGCAATCAACTCCTCATCCCTCAGACGTTGCAACACCTTGCGAACATGCACCTCGTGATCGGCCTTGGTCTTGCTGTAGATCAAGATATCATCCAGGTATACCATCACAAAGTCATCAAGGAAGTCATTGAGCACTCTATTCATAGTGGACTGGAATAGAGCAGGCGAATTGCGAAGACCAAAAGGAACCACCAGCCATTCATAAGAGCCATAACGAGTGTTGAACGCTGTCTTGGGAACATCTTGATCACGAATACGCAGTTGATGATATCCACTTTTCAAATCGAGACTTGTGAAGTATTGGGCACCACTGAGACGTTCCAAGCATTCATCGATTCGAGGCAAAGGATGACCATGACGTCGAGTAACTTGGTTGATGGCGAGATAATCGATACACATGCGTAATTCACCGGACTTCTTGCGCACAAAAAGAACAGGTGCCCCCCAAGGTGATGTGCTAGGGCGAATTAGACGTAAGTCTAACAATTCTTTTAGTTGTTTGCGCAACTCGTCCAGCTCCAAAGGGCTCATCTTGAAGGGTGGTCGATTGATTGGTTCGGCATCTCCAGTGTCAATGATATGTGCTACATCTCGTTCACGAGGTAAACCAGGCAAACGGTCTTGAAACACGTCCTTGAACTCATTGAGCAATGCATCAATAGACTCCGTGTCAACGTTTTCAGAGGGCTTGACATAGCAAAGATAGAACTCGGAGATCCTTTTGAGGCGATCATGCCGTTGTAGTTGCCGATCGGAAAGCAGGTAGGCAATCGGGAAAGGTGCGTTCATGTTTGGGACGAAGCAAATACTGATGACCATTCTTGTTGATTTGCCAAGTGTCGACATCCCATGCTGGTATTGGATTCACAGCTTTCAACCAGTCGCGTCCGAGGATAACGTCAAACTTGGTATCCAGCACAAAGGCATCGACGCTGTGCTTGTACCCCGCAGCATCCAACACCAAAGTCACTTGTTCATCAATCGACATTGTGTGTCCACCAGCAGTTTCAACAGCACGACCAGGCACCTTCCTTCGAGTTTGACCCATGACCACGTGTGACGAGACATATGAACATGTAGCACCACTATCAATCAGGGCACTTACGACAACACCATTGCAAACAATAGAATACAAAGGTAACTCAGTCTCTTTTATTGAATACAAGGCGTCAATGTAAGCTTGATCCTGATTAACGGCATTGTGGTCTATGCTACTAGTTGTCACCGGTTGAGAATCTTGATCATCCTTGTCATCCAAATCGATAAGCGTTGCTTCTGGGACTTGCGAATCTTGCTGCACCACATGAAGAGATTCTTGAGAGCGCGGTAAGGATCTCTTCACTCCTTCCGCGCTTTGCCTTTTAAATCACCAGCTTGTTGACCACGACCAGCACCACGAGATGACGAATGAGGTTGTGATGGACACAAGCGAGCAACATGACCCATACCACCACAATTGTAACATTGTTTGTCATGCATGCTACTTGTTGGGCGATACGATCGGAAACGTGGTTGTCCACCATTGTTGCGCCATCTTTGTTGAAAAGGGCGGCTGCGAATGACATCAAGATCCATGGGTGCAACACCATCAGAACGCAAGTATTCAGGAGATCTTGTATCTTGACGAGAAGGCGTTGTGTTGGACAACAACTCGTGACGAATGTTGCGTGCGCTTTCGTAAGCCAATGCCATACGTTGTGCTTCGGCTGAAGTAGAAGGGAAACGGGTCACCACATGAGCACGGATGTCATCTTGAAGTCCTCTTGTAAAACGGTCGAGTGCTTCTTCATCGGTCATCGTCGGGATTTGGATACGTACGCCACGAAATTGTGCGACATAATCGATGACTGTGCCGGTTTGATGCAACACAGCCAACTTGTCGCGAGCTTGTTGAGTGGCATTCAATGGTCGAAACTCGACAATGATTTCCTTTCGAAAATCAGCCCAATCAGATATCGCCGAGCCATAAGACGTTCGTTGTTGCCACCATTCTTCTGCTTCGTCTCGTAGCTTCATGACAGCAAACGGCACCCACTCATGATCATCCAAAGAGGTCAATTGCAGGTAACGTTCCATCGTACGGATCCAACTTTCAATAGCGCCTGGAGAACGATCGCCATGGTAGGTATCAGGTTCAGGGAGCTTCGGTCTTGTAAAACTGCTTGAGGTGGTGTTTCCTTGTTGTAAAAGTCTTTGCATGCCGGCCATGAGCATCACCATTTGCTCTTCCACGGTAGGTGTACGTTGTGCTTGTCCTTGTTCCATAGTGTTCGTTTCTTCAATAAAGCTGGGCTCCTGTCTTGTTGTAATTTCTTCTTCTGAATCGCTATCTTGCACACGATATCCTTGAAAACTGGGTCTGTTCTTGTACGGGTTGTTGTTTGATGAATCGAAACTTTGCATCAGCTACCAAATGTCGTATTCGAATCTGTGCTGGTAATCCAATGGCCAGAATAAAGAATAGACGAATGAAGCTTTTTGCTGATTGAAGATAAGAATATAAGATAATGTTTATTCATACAATTGAGAGGGGTATTTATATTGTTCTATAATGTAAGGGCGCAGCATGCGCAGCAAGATGATGGATGTTGCGTAGCAACGTAGTAGCGCAGCAAAAGAGTTGCGCAGCAATACAGCTGCTGCGAAGCAATGTGTAACAAAAGAAGTATTCAAGATCACGTGTGACAAAAGGGACTACGACAGTATTCGAATCTGTGCTGGTAATCCAATGGCCAGAATAGAGAATAGACGAATGAAGCTTTTTGCTGATTGAAGATAAGAATATAAGATATGGTTTATTCATACAAGAGAAAGGGATATTTATACTATTCTAAAAGATAGGCGCAGTATGCGCAGCATGATGATGGATGATGATACAAGTGTTGCGCAGCATGCGCAGTAAGATGTGCGCAGCAATAAAGCTGCTGCGAAGCAATGTGTAACAAAAGAAGTATCGAAGATCACGTGTAACAAAAGAGTGATACGACATATTTCTCGTTCTTTTGTCGCAGCAACATACCGGATCTTCTTTGTCGGTCCAAATCTGAGCTGGTAAACCAATGGCCAGAGATAGAAAGACTAGTACACTGAATAAAGTACAGACGTAAGATGATGTTTTATTCTATCAGAATGAGGGGATATTTATATGTGTTGGCTATCTATGATATGGAGGGCGCAGTCAAAGAGATGGGCTTGGCAAAGGTGGCGAAGTAGAAGATGGGTTTGGTGGTGTGGCGGTGTCAATGGGCTTTGCATGATTGCAAGTAGAAGATGATGAGGCGTAGCTTGCCAAAAGAGATTGCTCGGCCAAAGGCTGCGACAATACCCCCTCTCCAGAATGTTGATCGTCCTCGAGAACATGCAAGTGGGTCGAAGCTTGAAGATCACGGCGTTCAGCAGCACGAGTCATTGTTGGATCATACCATGGATCAGTGGGTGTAGTGGTGAAATGGATGGGACGAAGGCGGTCTGTATGTACCCAAGAATTGTAAGTGTTGCCATTAAGGTCTTGCAGCTAGTAGATGTGAGTGGAAGCGTTCTTGTTGATGATGCGATATGGTCCTTTCCAAGTGTATTCCAGGCTCAGCTTGTTCTCATGTCTCATTAAGACATGATCGCCAATGGCGAAAACTTGCGGCTTCATAATGGCGTCCCAACGTGCTTTGTCTTTGGCAGCAGTGTCTTGAAGACGTTGTTCAGCTATGGCACGGGCTTGACGTAATGCACGGACTTCAGGTACACGGCCTTTGACGGCAATTTCTTGATCCTTGTCAGCATCATCGGTATCAGTAAGCAAAAATGGAGGCAACTCATCACCAGGCAACTTCGGCTCTTGACCATATACGAGAAAATAAGGGCTGTAACCAGTAGTGCGATGCTTGCGAACACGACATGCGAAAACAGTTTGCTGAACAAAATCATCCCAACGATGAATCTTGCCATGGACATACTTGCGAAGCATCTGCTTGATGATACCATTGGTCCTTTCAACCTTCGAATTGGTTCTTGGATGAAATGCAGAGGTGAAAACATGCTTGATCTTGAGGCGGCCGAGATAGTTGGCAAGGACATTGGACATGAAATTTGCACCACGATCAGACAAAAGTTCATTCATGCATCCAAATGGTAACACCAGCTCCTCATGAATAAACTTGGCAATTGCATCACCTGTTGCATCTGGTATTGCACGAGCACAAGTCCAATTGGTTGCATAGTCCACCGCGACAAGTAACCACCTGTTGCCACGCAACGTAGTTGGAAGCTCACCAATGAAATCAATATGCCATCTTGAAAAAGGAGGAGGAACATCCAAAGGACGCATTGGTGCATGATGTGTGCTGCGATCAGGTCTTGCTGCTAGTTGGCATTGAGGACAAGCTGCCAACCAAGTCTCGATGTCATGACGCATTTGAGGCCACCACCAACGCTTGCACATTAAATCTTGCACTGTGAGCTTGCTTGCATGACCGACGGACTTGTGAAAATCTTGCACCAAATCGGCTCGACGTGCAAACATGACAAAACGACGCTCTTCAACCTTGTCACCAACCTTGGCCTTCCGAAACACGGCACCATTACGCACCACAAATTGATCTTGATGCTTGAGTAATTGATCCTTGAAAAGTGATGGCCATTCTGATTCTGGTTTGGCATAAAACTTGGGCCATTCAGAGTCTTGAACGGATTTCACAGCATAAAGGTACTCAGGCTCCATACTTGATTCGGCAGGCTTGCAATCAGGGCCATCACGACGAGACAAAAGATCAGGCACATGATTCAGTCTACCAGGCTTGTACTTGATGCTAGGATCATAGAGTGCAAATTCTTGAATCCACCTTGTGAGACGAGTTGTAGGTTTGGCTTGTGTCTTGTAGTACTCCAATGGTTGATGATCGGTGTATACAGTACATGGACGGCCTTCAACAAAACAACGCCAAACTCTTAATGCATGCAGGATAGCCAAAAGTTCACGTTCTTGAGCTGGATAATTGCGTTCCTCTTGCGACAACTTCTTGGATGTGAAAGCGAGTGGATGCATCAAGCTATCATTCTCCCCCTTTTGCAGCAACACGCCACCGACACCAAAATCAGACGCATCCGTTTCAATGACAAATGGAGCATCAGGATTGGGATGTTGCAAAATAGGGGCAGAGATCATGCGGGATTTGATTTCCTCAAAAGCGGCTTGACACTCCGGAGTCCACACAACAGGACGCGTCTTTGTTCCCGTTCCCTTTGTCAAATCAGTCAACGGCGTTGCCAAGCTTGCGAATCCACGAATGAAGCGCCTGTAATGTGAACCAAGACCGATGAATTGACGCACTTCTTGAACATTCTTGGGAACTGGCCAATCTTGAAGCAAGGCTTGAATTTTTCTTCCAAAAAGAGCGGCCTTTTAATTCCA
>NW_026695514.1:10000-11102 GCF_029851405.1 Lichtheimia ornata | reverse complement strand
AAGACCAAGCTGATTAACTCCAAGTCAGTCTAACTCCAAATGCTTCCCTCTTGGCAATTTCACATACTGTTTAACTCTCTTTTCAAAGTACTTTTCATCTTTCCCTCACGGTACTTGTTCGCTATCGGTCTCTCGCCTGTATTTAGCTTTAGGTGGGATTTACCACCAGCTTTAGGCTGCATTCCCAAACAACCTGACTCTTTGAACGCGAGACACAAAAGACAAATGCTCAGTCGATTTACGGGGCTCTCACCCTCAGTGGCGCCTCATTCCAAAGGACTTGATCAACCGGCTTGCCTGGACTCACGCTCTTTAGTTTACAATCCGGACTATCTAGGACAGCCAGGTTCCAACTTTGAGCTTTTCCCTCTTCACTCGCCGTTACTAGGGGAATCATGGTTATTTTCTTTTCCTCCGCTTATTGATATGCTTAAGTTCAGCGGGTGGTCTCAGTTGATTTCAGATCTAAATGTGAGTTTGTTGTTTAAGAGTCTTACGACTCCATGTCCCATAGACTAGAAACCCAGTTCAATAAAAGACTAACACTTGGAATTATGAACTCACTAACCAAGCTGCTTCTAAGGCACTCTAGAGTCTCCATCCGGCATTAACAAGTTAACACCTAGGACTAAATACATTTAAGGCCATGACAGCAACTAAATGCCATCAAAAGTAAGCCCAGTTCCAACACAAGCAAGTCGTGTTGATTGGTGGATGCAGATACTGAAACAACTGTGCCTAGTAGATTGACTACTAGGCGCAAGATGCGTTCAAGAACTCGATGATTCACTATGAATGCAAGTCGCAATAATTATCGCACTTTGCTACGCTCTTCATCGATGCGAGAACCAAGAGATCCATTGCCAAGAGTTGTTTTTAAAGACTCACTTTTTACAGCAAAAGCCTTCAAGTTAACAAATAACTTTTTTCATACATCAATTCATAGACATAGTAGAAATTAACCTCTGGGGTTAGTATGATAAATCATACTAGGGGCCCCATAAGGCCAGCCCAATAACTTAGGGCAGAGTCAACCAAGGTGACCCAACATTGCACAAAACCGTGAGGAAACTCAAGAGAAGAGTAAAGAAACTCAACCCAA
>NW_026695514.1:2500-7500 GCF_029851405.1 Lichtheimia ornata | reverse complement strand
ACTGCTAGATGTCTGCCAAACCAAATCCTCTAGGCTCCTGGTCAACCCCAGAAAGTAATGGGAACTCGGGCCTAGGAATGACCTTGGACCCAAGTAGTTACCCTCTTGACTTTAGGCAAACCATATCCTAAGACATAGTAAAATCCTAAAGGTTTGAGATTAGACAGCCTGCTGGAGGACTCCAGACGACCACCTCCTCTCATGAATCCTGGGGTACCAAAAGTTGGGAAAACGTCCAGAACGGTTTACCCACCGAGCGTATTGTACATCGGGATTTGAAAAAATGACCGAACACCAAATGACCGAAAAATGACCGAAACTGACAACAAAAATGACCGAAAAACAAATGACCGAAAAAAATGACCGAACAAAAATGACCGAAAAAATGACCGAACTCGTGCAAAAATGACCGAGCAAATGACCGAACTCAAAATGACCGAACCAATGACCGAACTTTTTTTCTAGTCGTTTTTTAGCACTTGCCTAGTCGGTTTTTTATGACTTGCCTAGTCGTTTCCTACCACTTGCCCCAGTCATAAGTCAAAGTTTCAAGTCATTTTTTTCGACTTGCCCAGTCACTTTTTTTCGACTTACCCAAGTCGTTTTCCATGGTCTTCCCCAAGTCATAGGTCCAACTTCAGGACACTTTTAGGCCAACTTTAAGATGTCTTTTAGGTCAACCTTAGGCCACCTTTAGGATGTTTTTGGACCAACTTTAGGATGTTTTTAGACCACCTTCAGGATACTTTTAGACCCACTTTAAGATGTCTTTTAGACCAACCTTAGGATACTTTTAGACCAACCTTAGGATGTTTTTTAGGCCACCTTTAGGATGTTTTTAGACCACCTTCAGGATAGTTTTAGACCAACTTTAAGATGTCTTTTAGACCAACCTTAGGATACTTTTAGACTAACTTTAAGATGTCTTTTAGACCAACCTTAGGATGTTTTTAGGCCACCTTCAGCATGTTTTTTAGGCCAACTTTAAGATGTTTTTTAGACTCACTTTAAGATGTTTTTCCCTTACCATCAGGCTGACTTTGTATGATAACTACGATGCTTTTGGGGTAGACATTGTCCAAAGTGGCTCGGATCGTCTTGATGTTCTAAGTAAAGTTGTAGCCCAGGGTCCTATTTATAGGTAAGATTTCAATGACAGACCCGATTCATATGTGTGGTCACGAGATATCGAGCCCGAAATAAACATTGATCATGTGACCTCATCCTAAGAACATCTTGGGGAACATCTAGCTTAGGATACCTCTTTGATGTTTTTTATCCTAGGAGGCTCTAAGGCTTAGGATGATGCACATGTTAAACTTAATCTCGTCTGTAGCTCGTGATGCTACATAATAACGTACCGTCATTTTTTGCGTGCAATGTTGTATATATAATAGCTACATGCTATTAAAATATGAAGGCAATCGGAGGAGGTGCATGTTCATTTTCGTCCGTGAGGTCTATATATGCTCCATGGAGGGGTGATTGCTGTGGTGTGCTGGAAAAAACTATTTTTCACACAAGTACTAATTAACGTGCTACAAAAATTTTATACAGTATCCGTGCATAAAAAAGACGCATGCTATTAAAATTGGAGCTCGATCCATCGAGCAGATGGCGAGAAACATAGTCAAAAAATATAAAAAATACCTGCAGCACATGGTATTCCCACGTCGTCCCCGACCGTAGTACTGACCATGCCAGACAGAGCTTAACTGCGGAGATCAGACGGGATCCGGTGCATTCTCTGTTGTGTGGCCGCAGGTGTTAGACAACACCCTTACTTCCTTTTAACCCCTTGTTCTACCTTTTTTATATAAAAAGTCAGCTCCAGTCCACTCCCATCGACTTGGCGTCTTAAGTAAACTTGTAGAGGCAACCTTAGTTCCTAGTCAAAATTTTTGTCTGGGGCCTAGTTGATTATGAGGATCAGGTGTTATGGCAGGGCAAAGTTGACTTAGCTTATAGTCTAGCAGCATCTAGGAGTTATCCTAAGCCTAGATGTTAGCCTAGATGTTAACCTAGTCTGGCATCTAGTCTGGCTTCTAGTCTGGCTCCTACCCTGGCTTCTACCCTGGCTCCTACCCTGGCAGCATCTAGGAGTTATCCTAAGCCTAGATGTTAGCCTAGGCAAAAATCTTTCAGCATCTACTCCGACTAGGGAGTGACTCACAAATCTTTTTCAGCACCCACTCGGACTGTCTAGAGGTGACATCACCTAACAGCCATCCTAGCCTTGATGTTATGCCTAGGCAAATCCCAAGTTACTATGAGAGCATCCTAAAAATTTTTCAGGATCAACTCCGATTGGCTCGGTGTTATAATGAAAAATGTGCGGAGTACCTGGATTTATAGTGGAGATTCTTTTTTCCGATGCCGTCGTCCAATGGGATCGCGAGAAAATGGCGGAAAACGAGAAAAAATTCGAGTCTTTGGGGCCTTCAGGCCATTTTCATGTGACAGCATGTGAAATTCGCAGTCTCTGGGGGTGTGACCGCTCGAGATGACAGCTGATGGAGGTGACAGCTTGTTGTGACAGCTGATGGGCGTGACAGCTGATGGACGTGACCACTGATAGGTGTGACAGCTGATGGGCGTGACAGCTCATAGTGACCACTTATAGGGTGACGCCTTATGGTGACCGCTTTTAATGTGACAGCTTTATGGGTGACGCCTTGTGGTGACCGCTTCTATGGTGACCACTTTTAAAGTGACCGCTTATATTGCCTAGGCAACTAAAGGATCGACACCTAGCATTAGGATGCCATGGCAACCTAAGATTACCTTGGATACCATTACCATGGCAATAAAGTAAATTTTTCAAAATCAGCTCCGATCCGCTCGGGGTTCTAATGAAAGGTGTGCAGCATACCCGCTTCCATTATTGAGATTCTATTTTTAGCGCCGATCGATGCATGGGATCACGAGATATAGGCCGAAAACGAGAAAAAATTCGAGTCTTTGGGCTTGCTTTGCTGTAATTGCCTAGCAACAAGAGGTTAGTTAGGATGATGACCTCAAGGCATGGTATCCTAGGCTTGACTTAGCTATGGCAGGCAGCCTTAGGCAGGCTTGACAGCATTCATGCAGATCCCTCTGACCACGTTCATGCAAGTTGACAGCTTGTGCGACATGGTTGGCATGGCAATCTCGATTAGATCTCGATTAGATCTCGATTAGGGCGATCCCTATTGCCATGGCAATAACTTAGGTCACACCATTGCCATAGCAACAAATCAAATTTTCACGATCACCTCCGATTGGATCGGCGCTCTAATGAAAGATGTGCGGCGTACCTTGTTCCATTATTGAGATTCTATTTTTAGCGCCGATCGACCTAGGGGATCACGAGATATTGGCCGAAAACGAGAAAAAATGCGAGTCTTTGAGCTTCCTTTGCTGAAATTGCCTAGCAACAAGAGGTTGGTTAGGATGATCACCTCAAGGCATGGTATCCTAAGCTTGACTTAGCTATAGCTGGCAGGCTTAGGCTGACTTGACAACATTCATGCAGATCGCTCTGACCACATTCATGCAAATTGGTTTAATTCATGCCGACTTGACAGCTCGTGTGACGTGGTTGGCATGGCAATGTTGGCATGGCAATGGTTGCCTAGGCAATAAGATCTTGATTAGGATGATCCCTGAAGTCATGGCAACCTAAGGTTGCCTTGGATACCATTGCCATGGCAATAAAGTAAATTTTTCAAAATCAGCTCCGATCCGCTCGGGGTTCTAATCAAACTTGTGCAGCTTACCCGCTTCCATTATTTAGATTCTATTTATAGCCCCGGTCGACGTATGGGATCACGAGATATTGGCGGAAAACGAGAAAAAATGCGAGTCTTTGAGCTTGCTTTGCTATGTTTGCCTAGCAACAAGAGGTTGGTTAGGATGATCACCTCAAGGCATGGTATCCTAGGCTTGACTTAGCTATGGCTGGCATGCTATGTCATGCAGATCGCTCTGACCACATTCATGCAATTTGGCTAATTCATGCCGACTTGACAGCTTGTGTGACGTGGTTGGCATGGCTATGGTTGGCATGGAGATGGTTGCCTAGGCAATGGATGAAAATTTTGGCGATCAGCTCTGATTGGCTCGGCGTTCTAATAAAATGTGTGCAGCCTACCCACTTTCACTATCAAGATTCTATTCTTAGACCTGATCGTCCAATGGGATTTCGAGAAAATGGCTGAAAACGAAAAAAGAGTCGACTCTTTGGGCTTGCTTTGTTGTAATTGCCTAGCAACAAGAGGTTGGTTAGGATGATCAGCTTAAGGCATATCATCCTAGGCTTGACTTAGCTATGGCTGACCAGCTTAGGCTGACTTGACAACATTCATGCAGATCGCTCTGACCACATTCATGCAATTTGGCTAATTCATGCCGACTTGACAGCTCGTGTGACGTGGTTGGCATGGCAATGTTGGCATGGCAATGGTTGCCTAGGCAATAAGATCTTGGTTAGGATGATCCCTGAAGTCATGGCAACCTAAGATTACCTTGGATACTATTGGCATGGCAACAAATCAATTTTTCAAGATCGGCTCTGATTGGCTCGGCGTTCTAATGAAACTTGTGCGGCATGCCTGCTTTCACTATTGAGATTCAATTTGTAGATCTGATCGACCAATGGGATTTCGAGAAAATCGCTGAAAACGAAAAAAGAGTCGACTCTTTGGCTTTGCTTTGCTGTAATTGCCTAGCAACAAGATGTTGGTTAGGATGATTTCCTAAGGCCTGACATCCTAGAGCCCACTTATCAATAATTCAACTTGACTTGACTGTATGCTCCCACTAGTGGTCACATGACGAGCATCACATGACCAGAGAATCGCGCTACCTTCAGAATGGACTTGTCCTTTGAATTTTTTTTTCTTCAGCACCTCGAATCCTTTCATCAGGTCACATGACGAGCGTCACATGACCTTTTCAGAATCGCGCCACCTTCAGAATCGATCAGTCCTTTGAATTTTTTCTTCTGCTCCTCTGATCCT
>NW_026695513.1:0-12580 GCF_029851405.1 Lichtheimia ornata | reverse complement strand
CTGAGACATTCGCACGTATGCTGATGTATGGATTGATGTAATCTCTCTTTGACCGTAGCTCAGCCAAATCAACTCGGACCAATATAATTGAATCATGGAAATAAATGTCTGGAGCAGGAGCATCGTTCCCATGCAGTGGATCTCGCAACAATGATGATTGGATAAAAGTGGCCGTTAGCTAGCAATACATGCCTGTTCCTAGATGATCCATAAAGTAATTATACATTGACCCTTCCATTCATGCAAACGTAGCTGTGTTACACAACACGACCCTCTGCATCTTTTGCTCTGTCAAGGTCTAGCTACTTTACATTAAACAAAGACCACTTCTCATATAGCATCACGCTTACAAACATAAAGGTGTCTGTATCTCCAAACTTTACAATGAAACGTGCGGTTTTGAATAGAGCAATGGGCTCGGCTTGGCCAACAGCACCTTGTGTGAAAGTTTCACGTTCAATGTCGTAACTAGCCCAAAAAGTATTTTTTTGGTCGTCGTCGAAAGAGGTTGAGCCCCGGATCCAGTTTGGCTGGTAGCGACATTGCGAAATCTGGGATCGCCCACGATGAACTTCATACTTTGACACAAGATTCCTTTGACCCCGACAAGCACGTTGATCTATTAAAGAGCCCACGTTTGATTGTAAAGTTTAGAGATACAGGCGTCTTTATGTTTTTACTATGTTGTAAGCGTGATGCTATATGAGAAGTGGTCTTTGTTTAATGTAAAGTAGTATGACTATAATAGAGCAAAAGATGCAGAAGACGTGTTTGTGTAACTTGAGTCATTCAGCACAGGCGATGCATGATTCTTGTACACTATTTAGGAATAGTTCACAATGCCAGCTAATATACCTAGTCCTCCCATTCACCTTTGTTGTCCAATCCAATGCATACGAATGATTGTCCTGCTCCAGCCCAGCATGCCCATCATTCAACTTTCTTGATCCGATGAGATTTGACTGAAAAATGCTCAAACACAGAAACATCATCCAATATCAGAAGAATCAAATTGGTAAGTTATTTGTAAACTGCCGGCTAATATCCCATTCCTTCCATTCACCTTTGTAGTCCGATCCAATGCATACGAACGATTGTCTTGCTCCAGTCCAGCATGCCCATCATTTGACTTTCATGATTCGAGCTAACCTTGGTAGTAAGGTAATGGCTGTTGTTGGATCATCATTATCATGTAAAGTGTAAAATGGCACACACCCTTCGTGAGGATCATAGCTTTTATTTACGTGTACCTATTGTCTATTACGAGGATGATTATGGGTGGATAGTGTGTGTATAGGGTAATTGAGTGGCCTCAGTGTAATAGCAGTAGGGGATTTAAACTTGGGGGTCGGTAGCTCCATGACTTGAGACAACGCTTCTCTTCTTTTTCTCCCACCTTTCCTTATTCCATTCACGACATCTCGATCAAGGTAATGTATTACAAAAAAGTGCTCTTGTTGGCTGTGTGGTGTTAATGTAGTTCTGAACATGCATTGTCAGGGAGAGTGAGTGTGTCCAAGTGCTGAGGAATGAGCGTGGTTGGTGGTTGGTGGTTGCCATGGCGATACTGTTGCTTCCTTTTGCTCGTTGCTATTCCCGCTCTACGCTTGGTGTCAACAGGTACATTCAGAGTCCAATGTTGCAGCCGAATTGGTTCCATTGACGCGTCAGCTTGTATAGAGGGCAAGTTTGGTTTCAAGACGTTGGCTGGTTTGGCGTTTTGTTTCGGCTCAACTATACTACACCATGGTTTTCGGTTTCCAGTAACCAACAACAACGGGTCTTTGTGTATATGGAAAAGGCAAGTACAATGAAACAAACAATGAAAAGGGTGTTTATTGTGTGTGTGCTAATAATGAATTGAAATAGGTTTCTTTGGTCAGGCAAACGCAACTTGGGGGCATCATCATCATCATCTCGTTGGTTCAAGTCCCAGCCTGTATCAAGTGGCCGCTGCGTCGCTCTGCACTACCCAAGTGTGCTGGAAAAGCTTTCTGGAATGCCGTCCAGGGCTCTATAGGCCTGCTTTTGAGCTGATGGGTCGATGACGGGGACATACTCATGTCACCTACAAATTTATCAACCGTTACTTTTCCATCACTTTGACTCGGTACTCCATGGTGCTTGACCACTTTATCAGTTCGATCCATCATGACAACAATTCCCACGGCCAATTACATATAAACAAGGCTGTTGTCACCAATACTATCATACGCCCTTTCTTTCTTCTTGTACGCACATCATCATCAATGGCCTTTGGTAAGTCTCAAGGATAGTCTTTAGGTAAACTCCAAAATGATGGCACTCATGATGCATTCATCTATTATGTAGCCCACTTTGTTGCTTTACCACTTGGTGCGCTTATTGCTGCCTAATGACATTTGGCTGTGTTCCTCGATGGAGCTTTTGTGGTAGGTATACCGATCATTTATAGACCAAAGGCAACCTCTCAATCTGATGAGAAATTTGGGATTCCTTTGTAGGTGACATAAGTACAAGCAAACATATATCAGCAAAGACGGATTCAAGAAGTCGTTTTGTGGTCACTTTGAGAATGGGCAGCTGGAAAGAAGAGCACGGCAACAGGGTGAAATGAATGCCAAACGCTATGCTATAATTGGTTGCCAAAAGCTTGCAAATGATTTGGACCGCGAAGTGGAAGCAACCAATCTTCTGGGCAAGGTAACCTGCAATAGCAACTACTATGATTCGCGTGTTTTTAGCTCTTAACACCATTTTTCTTTAGCATAATCGGATAGTCTCTTTCAGGATGATGAAGAAGAATCGAGCAATGAGCGTATATCCGTCGGGACAAGGATTAAGCGACAAGCTATACGAACTCACGAGCGTTTCAAGGCCGGTGCCAAATTGAATGCAGCTGAAAGGAAGGATCCCCTTGTTCTCAAAGAATGCGATTGACACCCACGGTATGCATGGAATATTGCCGTTCCAGGCAATTGGCAGACATATGTTTTTCTACTTGACAACCTTGTTGAATGATGCGCTGTACGTCATGTTGGAAATTGGGAAGATCGAAAGGAAGCCTGCATGATCCCATTCTCTTCAACTTGTGTGCTTCTTGATATCGAGTGACGATGAGATCGAGGACTGGTGACGAGTACGAGTGATGAGGGAGGACGAAGACGAGGATGGCGGCAATGTAGCTAGATGAAATAAAGCATTGTTTATTTATTACACGCTTGGACTTTGCTAGCTTGTGGTTTACATACTATTGCTTCGAAGACGGGAATAATAAAGGTGGTTCGGTTATCGTCATGCAAAAAGTATATGGCTTTTGTGATACAATAAGGAGGAGTGGGATGACCTTGAGAAGAGAAAAAGTGAAGTGATCCCTGCATTGAGTTTCAGGATGAGTGACCCATCACTCTATGTTTCACTGTCATCTTCGTGCGCTGCTATGGCTCAGGCACAAAGTCGTCCTCCTGCTTCAACGTCTTTACAACGATATGCAAATGTCATGAGTTCCCCTTCACACAACAAAGTCCAGAATCCATGTCATCTACAAAGTCACCTTTCAAGTGGCAGGTGGATTTATCACTTCGACTCGGTACTCCAAGATGATGCATCATGACCACTTTATCAATTCGATCCATCATGGCAACAATCCCACGACCTACTCACATATAAATAAGGCTGTGGTCACCAACACTATCATACACCCTTTCTTTCTACTTGTCTGCATCGATGGCCTTTGATAAGTCACAAGGATAGTCTTTATGTGGTCGATAAAACGGAACCGATTCACCACGCTTATTCGTAACCCGACTGCATAAAGAAAATGAGCGCTCAGGGAGATTTCTTAGCGTCTTCTCTGTTACAAAACCTGCTTCCATTTCCTTGTGCACCATTAGCAGCATGTCTTACCAACTCGGCAGCTTTATTTTCTACCTCCCAAGTCATCAGCTTCTACGTCTCTAGTCTTTGTATTGTAAGCGCGATGTCGAAATGAGACACGTAGACGTGACATGACATGACGTAGCTCACACTACTGCTTGCTTTAGACGATGCCTCCCCACTCGTGAAGTTGTCGATCGCATGATACTGTCAACACCACACCTTCATCGTCGACATTTCAATGAGTGACGGAAGGGAGCCATGAGATGTGGTAGAATCATTCTATCCGCGCTTTTATTCTCAGATGATAATCATAATAAAACAAAAAAAGAAATCTATCATTGTCTCCTTATATCTTTCTAAACGCAATGGAAAGGTTTTTGATGAAGATGTGGTAGGGTGTTAGGGTGAGGTGGATTTCTACCACATCTCATGGCTCCCTTCCGTCACTCATTGAATTGCCGGTCGTGCCTACGACAATTCGAGGTGACTCCAGGTCGCCAATCGATGTGGTATGATTCTCCGAACGATCAAAAACCGTGGCTAAAATCCCTTGGCTACGCCCATGCTGGTCGACTGGTCGATAATAGTAATCCTCAAACGTAGTACTTGTCAAACTCCAATTCGCATGTTCTTTGACCGCTTGAATAGATGAGCCCTGTGTCACGGCCTTGGTGGATGATGCGGAGCGAATGGAGTGGGGTTTGTGTGTGGTGGTGTCAATGTTTGCTGCCTCCATCACTTCTTGTACCCATGTGGCTATTGTGGCTTCCCTTACACTTCGTGGCTTGCTTGATTCAACGTTTGAAAGGAAAAGCTTTTGATCTTCAGGTAAATGTGCACGTTTTCCCTTCGTTTTTTCCATCCACAACCACAACGATAACACTGGACATATATCATTGTTTGGCATGCGTGCAATCTTGGAAGTCTTTGGCCTGCCTTCTTTAGGGTAACGCACCAAAAGAGTGACACCATGATAAGAGCCATCATTGTTGTACACAAACTCTACGTCCTTCAATAGAATAGCACCAATGTCCGATCGTGGACGCCACATTGTTGCCACACATAATAAGACCACTGTGCGTACTTGCAGCTGTTGTAATGATAAAAGATCGGCTGGTCCCCAAGTGCGAATCACGTCCAAAACCAAATCCACGTTCCATACGGGCTTATCGCCATTCTTCAAATCCAAGTGTTCGACCTTGTGTGCTTTGAGAAAAGCACTCACCAAACGATGCTCGCCAATAGGAGGTCGATGTGGATGTGTTTCTCTGAATACAGATGCGATACCCGAACGTATGCCCATGAGGGTATTTGGTTTCAAGTGCCGATGGGCCATCAAAAAGTTCACCAACTGCTTGGGGTCATAAACCATGCTATCCACTTGAGGTTGTTGTTCATCACACCATTTCTCCCAGCGATTCCAGTGGCTATCATAACGTTGGTGTGTACGTCGACGTTTTGCATTATCAAGATAAATGGCTGCTTCTTCCGTTAACCCATCTGCCTTCCTCTTGTTGTTGATAATTTCCATGCGACGAGAGAAAGATTGCGTCTGACTTGAAACACCATTGGCCTCGTTGTTGTTAATGCTGTCACCATCGGCCACCAGTATTGAGTTGGCCAATTCGGTGTCACCATCACCGCTTGCTTCACTCGCTGTTGCCGTAAGTATCGTATCACTGCTGGAATCAACCTCCAAGGGGGATGGAGATATAGACCCTTCTTCGGCCAAACTTGTTTGAAAGCATCGATGGCTTGAGCTTTCTTGTCCGGTTGCCAACTCCAAAACCTCGGTAGGCGTGCATTCTCTGATGATGCAAACGCATCGATCTTCATCTTGCCCCAAGCCTTGGTCACGTGGTTGAAGAATCTGCGAGGAAGAGTGTACTCGTACACTGGTTTCTTGATGCGACTCAACTTGTCGGCCACCTTGTTCTCCACACCCGCTATGTGTTGATACTTGATGTGGATATTGTATTTGAGGCAAAGCTCGTGTATGTCCAAAGCCAAATCTTGCAGGATTGGTGATGCTGTACCTCCAGCCTTGCTGCTGTATTTCAGGGCTGTCACATTGTCCGTGTACAAATGGAAAATGGAGTTCGGATTCTTGGGAGCTATTGCTTGCAATGCAAATAGGATAGTCTTCAATTCTCGTGCATTGATTGATAAGCCCTTGTCTTGTTGGTTCCAAAAGCCGTACAGATCTCCCTTGTTGCTTGTGATCCCCCAACCAGTATCTGATGCATCGGTATAAATCGTTACTGTAGGATTCTCCATATCCTTTTGCTGCATTGGTAAACCATTCCTCACGCTTGCCATTTTCTGCCACCACATCAGCTCTTTTTTGGCTTGTAAGGATAACGGACAAGAGGCTTCCCAATGTTGATTCGTCATCTGAAGTGCCTTCGAAAGATCCCTTTGAAGGTATCGGACGTGCAGCAATGCATCGCCTATTGCTGGGATCATCGAGGTAATCTTCCCCAACATCCCTGCGATCCATCGGCATGTGCGTGTTTTTTGCATTGCTTGCTTGATTCTGGTAAGAAGCTTGGCCATCTTGTCTTTGGGCACACTTATCATCATGGTTGATGTATTGAAAGTGAAACCCAGGTAGTCTTGTATGTGTGAAGGTGTGAGGCAGCTCTTCTTCCAGTTGATTATAAACCCCAGCTCCGACAATTGACGAATCACCTTGGCCATGGTCTTGTGCATGTCTGTTTTTGACTTGGTGAGCAAACATACGTCGTCCAAATAGTATACAAGTCGAATACCTTGTCGTCTCAATCCTTCCACCGCATGACGCATTAGTTTCGAAAAAACTCTCGGTGCCACACTCAAGCCAAAGGGTAGAGACCGGTATTGGTACACTGTGTCTCGATGCCTGAACGAAAGATAACGCCTCGATTCCTCGTGAATAGGTACCACCACGTAAGCGTCTTTCAGATCCAATTTCGTCATCCAATCGTCCTTCTCGATTAAATCCCTCAAGGCTGGGACCCCTTCCATCTTGAAGTGATTGCATTGTATGAATTGGTTGATGCGTTTGCAATCCAATATGGGACGAATCTTGTTGGGCTCTTTGATCGTAAAGAAGTTTGAAAGGAACCTGTCGTCTTGGGTGGGTGATTTCTCGATCACCTTGGAGTTGAGAAAAGTTGCAACCGCTTGATCCACATGGGTCTGATCCTCTGGTGACAATTGGATTTGATGAGCTTTCCATGGAATCGGTTGTTTGTGAAACTGTAACCGATAGCCTTCTTGTACCACTGTCCGTGCCCATTTGTGCCACGTGTGCTTGTGCCATGCTGTTGCAAACCTTGACAATCTCCCCCCCGGATGTATCCCATCCTCTGGAATATGATAATGTTGGCCATCCTTCATTGGCATTGGTATCCCAACATGGTGGTGGGGTTGTTGTGGCTCTTTCATTGGTTGGTGGATTGGTCGGGATCGGTGTTGGAGTCCTTGGGTCTGGAGGGATGGTGATGGTTTCTCCCGAAAAAAGATTTTCTCGCACCCCTGTAGAAAGGCTTGCCTCGATTGTTGTTGAATCCTTGTCGAGATCCCTAAGGTCTATATCCACCTGAGGCTTTTCTTTCAATTGACTCTTGATACCTTGCATCGAATATCTCTTTGACAGCTTTTGGAGAGAAGGCCAAGTCTTTTTCTTCGTCTTCTTCGACGTCAATGTAGCGAACTGCTGTTGGTAATCGAAGAGTTTTTCGAATAGTTTCCTTTGTTTCAGCGTCAATGGTCTTTCCACTGCCAAAGGCATAGACGGCAAGTCGTCTCGATCTTTCAAGGATGTTGACCAAGTACTCTTCATCGCTTGGGTCACCTCCTCTGTTGATGATAAAATGGAGGTCCTCGTAGATCTCGGTTGCAGCTCGAGCTGCTTGTCGAAGCTTGTCTGCATCCTTGTATCTTGCTTGGATGGCTGTATGGACGTCAATGCTTCGTCTTTTGAGTTCAGGGATGAATTCCTTGTTGATGGCACCTGATTGTGTCCATTTTCCTCCTGTGTACGACTTGATGTCCTTTGTGAATCGCTTAAGATTCTTCTCCATGGTGGTCTTGGAAGTGGTTTCCAAATCTTGGAATATGGCTTCTGGTAACTCTGTATCTTCTTCATCTTGGAGTTTGATACGTCTTGCGAGTTCCAAGAGCTCTTGGATTTGTTCGGTTGACAATTCATTGATATCCATGAATATCCACGACTGCGCGGCTTAGAAAGATATAAGGAGACAATGATAGATTTCTTTTTTTGTTTTATTATGATTATCATCTGAGAATAAAAGCGCGGATAGAATGATTCTACCACATCGATTGGCGACCTGGAGTCACCTCGAATTGTCGTAGGCACGACCGGCAATGCCTTTTTCACCGCCGTCCCTTGTCCTCGACCGCAACTCCAAACATGGACAACACAACACCATCATCACCATCCATCATCCATCATCATCATCATCGTCATCATTGTTGCTGTTTTCAGTTGCAAATCCACATCCATCACATCCAAGAGTAGAGCGTTATGAGCCCTATTCACACCTTGTTGCCACTCTACCCGGCATCTGATCCTCGAACAAGTCATACGCGTGAACATGGATGCGAGGAAAGGGGGTTTCATTGGTATCGACCATGCTACAAGCACAAACAGCTACCGTCCATGTTCGAGATGAAATTGCGGCATCAACGTTGGAAGAAGGCTTGGTAAGAGGGGGAGAGGATTCAATAGCGTGTGTGTACAGAGATTGATTGTAGTGTTGGATTACAGGTGACGGACATACTTCCATCACTCTACATACTCAGTACTCCAAGATGCTTGACCACTTTATCAGTTTGATCCATCATGACAACAATCCCACGCCCACTCACATATAAATAAGGCTGTGGTCACCAACACTATCATACGCCCTTTCTTTCTACTGCTTGTATTCATATCTTCATCAATGGCCTTTGGTAAGTCTCAAGGATAGTCTTCGGGTGATCCCCAAAATGAGGGTACTCATGATGCATTCATCTATTATGTAGCCCACATCATTGCTTTTCCACTTGGCGTGTTCATCGTGGCCTAATGGCGTTTGACTGTGTTCCTTGATGGACCCTTTGTGGTATGTGTATTTGTAGGCAAAAGGCAACCTCTCAATCTAATAGGGAATTGGGACTTCTTTGTAGGTGACATAAGTACATGCGTATAAATAGCTCTTTGCAAGGATAGTTCGCTTCTCAAGAACAACGTCATCTTCACGAAGGATATCCATATGACCATATTGAAACCACAATGATCGATCAGGGCGGCTGGATACCAATGCTTACAATGGAGCAGCACCATGCCGCCGGATATGCTCCACGGCTTCCTAGGACCGATCTTCGTGGATAATATTCTAGTTAGCCGTAAATTCAGAAGTATGCTCACCAAGAACTTCAGACATGTTCCTTATTCCACATTCAAATTTGAATAAATATATCTCAATCATTTGCTTACCATCATTACCATTAACATTCAATCATTTGCTCCATTTATAAAAAGTAATCCATCACGAGAACTATCGAATACGATGATCATTTAGTAATGGGTTGATAAGAAGCACCGTGGGCCGGTTGATTGCTAATTAGGATATGGCATGCTATACATTTACAGTTTCTACGTATGTATGTGCCGGATACCAACTGTCATTGACTCCAAGCAAGATTCTTTGCTACGCCCCAGGAAGTGACAATATGATCCCACGCGCCATTGACAGTAATTGATATATATAACTCATTCACAGCGATCATACCTACATCCTCCTCATCCATCGATGCAACAACGTTATTCATAGCTGTCGTGGAAACAGAATAGAAATGTTGCCATGACAAAATTTCAATTCGTTGGATCATGACTACCGCATTCAACCAGTACATAGCCTATCTCCAGGTAATTCCAACCATGTGAGTGCGTTGTACATTGATCAGCATCACCAGCATGCATTTGAGACAACGAGAAAGGCATCCTTTCGTTGCTTAAGAGACACGTTTTGCATTATGTATTCTTTGCTGTAGCGTGATTTCAAGCATCGGTCCCTTTGAGGTATATCCAATATCTTTTGTAATCATAACCTTATCCCATATACATATAAATGTCACCACAACACAAAATAAAGAACCATACGTTGAATTCACATTATCCGATACGGACGATTGCTTTTGGCTTTGTATAGTCGCGTCCCTCTTACGACATGTGCCTCTATGTTTTACATATGCTGTAAGCGTGATGCTATATGCAAGGTGATCTTTGCTGATTGTCGATCGCCTCACTCATATTAGAAGCCAATGGACTTGTTTCTGTAACTAGCCGAGAGGGCGAAGTCGATCCTATTGGTGGAGCGTGCATGATGGATATTTTCCCCTTATACCTCTATATATGTTCCGCCTGTGGTAGCCTGTATGGGATGGTTCGTTCTTATAAAAAGTTGCATGAGATAGCGTTTGCCTGAAAGTGGACGTGGATAAGCATTCATGTACTCGTGCCTCATAGTATCAGACGCAGCCCACTCTTTCTCGATCATAACGAGTTTATAAGCTACAATGAACCATGTTTATGTAACAATCGAATTTATTGCGTTTGAAAATTGACACTGCCTTTTGTCTAATGACAAAGGAACAAAAGCATCTCGGTAGGATGGCGTAAATGACACAGACCCGCTTTCCCACATTCAAATTTCTCTCACTTCTTTCAATCCAGAAACCAACCCAGAGTGATCCTCATCTTACACGTATAGCTGATAATACAATATTGAATCCAATTTTCATTTAATAAGATGGTCTAAGAATAGCACATGGTAGTGTGGATGGTTTTTATATAGCAAGCATGATAAAGCAAATTGAATAAGATACGAGTGAATTACATAGAGTGAACGGGGATCATTGTGCCATTGTATTCTTGGTTGCTGCCGCTATAGCCAAACCTTTCATCCATGATTACAAAGTTGCTGCTACATGCCTTGATTCGAGCGCTCCAATATCGCTCATGGATGAAAAACACCACCCGTCAAAGACATGAACCCTTTCACCAATTCCATCTAATCCATCATGATCCTCAGCCGTATCCACGCGATATGATCCATAGTTTCTGCAGGCAATGTACCTTCAGAGCAACATTCCAGGGTTTCTCGTCATTGCAAATCCAATTTGTTGGTTGAAAAGAGTCATGTGATCGCTTCTGATATGCTTCTTTTTCCATCCGGTTGTTGGCCTATCTCTTCCTTCATCATGTTCCATCGCAGCTCAACCAGAAGATTCCTTGTATGGCTGTGTAGTTGATAGCTGATATGGCATCATCCACAGGAATCCATATGTATTCAAACACGTTGCCACACGTAAATAAAGCTGCTTCGATACAGTGGCTGTCTGCTGTTCGCTTGAAAAGGCTGTAAGACACGTTGCTGCAAGTAAAGAACGCTGCTCGAGACAATGATGGAGCCTAGCTAATGAAAACTGCTGGAATAAATGCTGTTACGTTTGATTGTGGTCGACGAGTGTGCAAGAACGTGTGTTGTGTCAAGGGGCTCGTGTGTTGTAGTAGAGTGACAAAAAGGCTGTGTACGCGCCATGGAGTTGCCATTCAGTCAAAGACAATCGGATCAAGACAAGTGTAGGATTGACATGATGGGTTGAAGAAGGTCAATCGTTTGCAGGTGGTAGTCATACTTGAATGGGGCAACAGTTGAGGATGGGAGGAAGAGCAAGATGCGGGAGGAGGAAGAGGTGGAAATTAAATAGGCGGGACACCTCTTGTATAAATGCATGAACACTGTACATCAACCCTTGATATTGAGATTCCCCCCTCTCGAACCTGAAGTTTTCATACAATGTGCTCTGGGACATGCTGATCAACGTTATTCATTTAAAAACCACAGGCTTCATTGTGAAGATTTAAAATGCGGGGCGGCCCAAATGTAGGAGAGGCGATGAACTGCGGGAACGTAAGAGTGGACGGCCCACCGCCCCGAAGTTGCCTGCTTCAAACTTGAAAATTGGTCAGAAGGGTGCTCCGAGCATGTTGATCAACTTTTTTCTAATAAAAACCTCACGCCTCATTTGACCATTTGGAATGGGAGCGTCCAAAAGTTTGAAAGACTGAGACATTCGCAAGGTCTGCGATTCATTAATTTTCATGTTTGCTCTTCCAGCGTAGCTCAGTCAAATCGGCTCGGATCAAGAAACTTGAATGATGGAAATGCTCGGCTGGAGCAGGAGAATCGTTCACATGCATTGGTTTGGGCAACAATGGTGAATGGGAGGAGTGGACTATTAGCTCTCCTATATATGGACTATTGTGAATAGCCATAAAGTATAATCCATCAATCCTTTCAGTCATGCAAAGTAGCTGTGTTACACGAACACGTCCCTCTGCATCTTTTGCTCTGCCAGGGTCTAGCTACTTCACAATGAACAAAGACCACTTCTCATATAGCATCACGCTTACAAACATAAAGGTGCCTGTATCTTCAAACTTTACAATGAAACGTGGGGTTTTTATTAGAGCAATGGACTCGGCTTGGCCAACAGCACCTTGTGTGAAAGTTTCAAGTTCAATGTCGCGATCAGCCCAAAAAATATTTTTTGGTCGTCGAAAAAAGTTTCAAGAGGTCGACCCCTGGATCCAGTTTGGCTGGTGGCGACATTGCGAAATCTGGGATTGGCAAGCTTGATCGTGAAACTTTCACACAAGGTGCTGTTG
>NW_026695512.1:0-12726 GCF_029851405.1 Lichtheimia ornata | reverse complement strand
TATTCTATGTCAGGGCCAAGTTGACAGCGTTAGCAAATGTTTCCAGCCCGAGTCATCCACGCAGTACGTCTTGACAATATTTACATTGCCAATACTTCGTTGAACATCCTTCTCATATACAATGGATCGTCCCCCAAAAAAAGAATCGATAAAACATGCTTCACATCCATCAACGGCGTACTTCATCCTGGTAATGTTGCTGCTGTAGTCACCCATCCAATGGTTGATTCTCCATATCCACGAGACCAAGATATTGCTCAAGCGGATCAGTGACATGCCATTGTCCTCTGTATCCCAATAGCTTTCTTCCATGCCATTGTCCTCTGTATCCCAATAGCTTTCTTCCTTGATGCCCACTTTATTGCTGCTGCTGCTGCTGCTGCTGCTGCTCGAGATTAGTATGGGATGACCCATGTAAATAAAGATGTTGTATTCTATATCCAATGCAAGTCCAAAACGCCAAGAATTGCCTGTAGCTTGCATCATGTGTCTTTTTTCTTGTGCTTACCTTACCAACCCCTTTCTATAAAGAAGCATGTGCAATACACAAGAACCCATGTAAAAAACAATCAACAATGAGTGTGTGGTATAATGAGATCTTCCGCTTACCTCGTAGCTGAGTGCTGCGTATCAACCAGAGTGATTAGGGATGGACAGTGAATACTACAAAGGGGTAGTGTTAATACGACAAATCTTCACAACATGAATAAAGCATATACCTGAGTAAGCAGTATTAGAAGTAAGACAATGTCACGTTTTGGATATTCCTCCCATCAATATGGTAAGTGCAACCTTGTCAAACAATTGCATGCAACCGAAATCCATGATAGAGAATAAGCTCAAGAACCATGTAAAGCAGAGGTTATCAATAAAGTATGCGTACTTATACCAAGTCAAGGTCACCGGTTCAACATTTCGAACATCACGATGGGTATCAAAGCCGTCTCGTTGCATAACACACGGTGATGATTATCAGAGCATCCTAATAATAACAGCCTTACAAGTCGAATTAATGGGAAGCAAGAGATCCTTCAATAACTTCTTGCCTTTTGAAAAGCGTTGCGTCGTCGTTTTTGGGTCGATAGTCAGACCCATTCCATCCCAGGTCACTGCCAAATGAATGCGTGTGGAGGAGAATTGGATAAATGAGATGCCAGACATGTAAATTGGTATCCACTAGTATCATACAACTCCCGGCGATAACAGACACTTCTAACGCGAATGAACCTTGGCCTGTGCAAAAAGTAACGACGTTTCATTGTGCTTGGTGATGAGTATAATTAACGTCCGATAATCGGAATCGCTTGTCCCAACTGCATAAACAAGCGATCTTGCATGTTCCACAATGGCACGTGGCGGATATCCATGTTCCTCGTTATCCTTTGCATCGCGTGTGCATATCCATACCCATAGATCCAATAACATAGAGCATTGCACGAATGATCCTGGTGTAAAAATCTCTTGTTGTAGTTGCCCCAACACGTATCAAAATATCCCTTTCTCATCCACCCATCCTGCCTTGGTGTCATCATTGAAGGCCAAGACCCAAGAGAAATAAAAGGTGTAATCGTACATGTTGGATCCCTTCTTGTTGATGATTGCATCGAATGGTGCTTTCTCGGTATTATTCTATCCTGCTAATCGTTCCTATGCCACAATGACGATGGATCACAAGAATTGCATTGGATTAGCAACTTTGTATAAGGTCTCATTCACACTCACAGCAGTTAAACAAAGTATTCTTACTCGATTCGAAATACATATGTTATTAAATCCCTTGCAATGCATGCGTGGGTAGGCTTGGTACAGCAAAGAAGCTTCAGAAAGAGATGGATGGTTGACCGACAGTGCAGTGTGGTGATGCATACGCGATAGCCGACTTGACATCCCCATGAATGTATTCAATCAACTACTATAAGAATGCAAGCAGCAGTCTCGTGAAGCATGGTGAGTATCGACAACATGCTGTGGACGAGAACATTGCATTGATCATATCTTTGTTGGTGGACTGCACAAGGGGTCAACAATACGCGGGTGTTCACGATGCTCTGGTGTCATTTACTTCGATTAATCGTGATTGCGATATATGGAAGGTCAAAGGTAAAATTTGAGGGGAATTGAACGCTGGATCAATTATTGACTATAAGCTATTGGAAATAGGATGAGCAGGGCTATGGATCGCTTCTTTGGGTCGTTTGCATCAGACGTAGTATGGCTGTAAGGTGTAAGATACATAGTCAGAATGAAAATCGACTCTTTGGTGGTCATTCATTGTGCAATCTTGCGCATAGCCTGGTTGTAGTTGTGGATCATTTACATCAGGAGCAATGGTGGCTGCAAGGTAACTGGCATAAAGCGGGTTATCCATAGCGCAATTTTGAGCAAAGGCTGCTTGCGGTGGTGACTCACTTGTTGAAATCATTCATAATCGTGGTAACAGCAGCTTTTGCATGTTATATACGAGTCCAACACAGCCCATGGCGAGCTATTAGTTACAGCGAATGGGACAACGGGCGAAGATTGATGCTGATGGTTTCTATTTATCCGCAAGCCAATGTTTTATAGTGACATGTATGGTTTATTGCTCGTGAGGTTTACAGAACAATCATCATCGAATCAGGTACGTAGCGTAGCCATGGATGACAACAATAATGGACATCGGTGATATTTTTGTGGTCTTTTCTTGGCTTGAACACTGACGATGGAAGAAGTTATTATTGTATGAAGACGACATAAGGATCGCTCGGCACCCATACCTTTTATCCTTGTAAATGGACACGTGCATCTTTGTCACAAGGGATTGGCAAGGTAATAGCATAGAAATTGTACACCATTAAAGCTGCCAGCAATTACTAACGCTGTCAAATTGCACCGGTCAGAGAATACAACGTCTTTATTCACGTGGTCTGTTCTTGTATACGTGTCGCTTGCAGCAACGATATGATGGATATGGATGACAAGAGCTATTGAAATGAATGACTATGGCAAGCCACTGATTTACTCGCAAAACGTCTTGGTCATCTGGATATGGAGAACTCAGCCATTGAATGGATGACTACAGCAGCAGCATTGCCATATGACATACACTGTTGGTGGATATCAAGCACTGCTTTTCTTTATGGGATCCATTGTATACGGGACGGAGCTTCAGCGAGATATTAGCAAGGTGAATTTTGACAAGAGGCTCAAGGTGGATGAACAGAGCCGCAACTCTTTGCTAACGTTGTCAACTTGACCCTGATACAATGCAATTCATTAAGAACGACGTATTTGCGTGGATCGATGTCTATGGGTATCATACTTGATTACTGGTTGCATGGCATTACCCAACGGGTTGACGCAGAATTGAAAATGCGACATTGTCACTAGGATGCTAACAAGGTATACATCTGCTCGAAACACAGCACAATCGGGTGGCAGGATCGGATACCACCAGGGCGCATGTCTACCTTGCATGTTTTGTACAAAGCCAAGAACCATAGACAGATGGAAGCACTCCTTTAGTTCTACATTAAAGGAGTACTTCCATCTGTCTATGGTTCTTGGCTTTGTACAAAATATCCACGGCAGCCACATTCTCTCTTATTTACGATAGCTACTAAGGTATTATCTGACGAAATGAATGAGAACCAGTCGATGGTAGACGAGAATGATCTATGTAGGGTGATGCCATTATATACCAAGGGACAAGCAGTAATCAGGTGAGTTGTATTATGAAGGTAATGATCGAATGCCACCATAGTCTGGATTCCCTTTTCATGGTTTCGGACGAGAAGGACTTACATGCATGCAAAAAGAGGATAGGATAAGGCAACTAAAATCAGAATCGCTCCCGGAAAGGATGTCGCCATGATGTCGCGATGAAAGTGTCTCCTTGTAGCCCGCGATTCAAGCAGTCTTTTGGCGTATACCAAGGCCTGGATTATATGACAGTGAGAGGCAATAACGTTGCTTTACAATGAAAAATCATCATAACTAGCTCAAATTGCATCTATTCGCCATTTGCAATGCACCACCATCGCAGCCAGCAATCAACACAGTCTTTTGCTGTATACCAAGGTCACGATGATATGACAGTAGCAGGCACCAATGTTACTTTACAACGCAAAATCATCATACCTCACTCAAATCGGATCTATTCGCCATTCGCAATGCACCACCATCATAGCCAGCAATCGACGCAGACTTTTGCCATATACCAATGCCACGATGATATGGCAGTAGCAGGCACCAATATTGCTTTTCGATGCAAAATCATCATACATCGCTCAAATTGGATCTATTCGCCATTCGCAATGCACCACCATCCTAGCCAGCAATCGACGCAGTCTTTGGGCGTATAACAAGGTCACGTTGATATGGCAATAGCAGACAACAACGTTACTTTTCAATGTAAAACCATCATGCCTGGCTCAAGTTGGATCTACTCCCCATTCGGGATGCACCACATGGTAGACCGGAATTCAAGCAGTAGTTTGACGTATAACAAAGGTCTCGATGATATGGTAATAGCAGCCACCAATGTTGCTTTTCAATGCAAAATCATCATACCTCGCCCAATTTGTATCTATTCGCCATTCCCAATGCATCCCATTGCGGCCCGCAATTCAAGCAGTAGTTTGACGTATAACAAAGGTCTCGATGATATGGTAATAGCAGCCACCAATGTTGCTTTTCAATGCAAAATCATCATACCTCGCCCAATTTGTATCTATTCGCCATTCCCAATGCATCCCACTGCGGCCCGCAATTCAAGCAGTCTTTTGGCGTATAACAAGGTCATGTTGATATGGCAACAGCAGGCACCGATGTTGGATAACGATGTAAAATCATGATTCCTCGCTCAACTTGGATCTATTCGTCATTCGCAATGCATCACATTGTCGCCAGCAATCTACGCAGTCTCTTGCTGTATACCAAGGTCATGTTGATATGACAGGAGGAGGCGACAAAGTTACTTTCAATGAAAAATCATCATACCTCGATCAAACTGGATCTATACGCCATTAGCAATGCACCACGTTGTAGCCCGCTTTCAACGCAGTCTTTTGCTGTATACCAAGGTCACGTTGATATGGAAGTAGCAGGCACGAATGTCGCTTTACAATGTGAAATCATCATACCTCGCTCAAATTGGATCTATTCGCCATTCGCAATGCATCACAATGTAGCTCACAATCAACGCGGTCATTTTGCTGTATACCAATGACACGATGATATGGCAGTAGCAGGCACCAATGTTGCTTTCGATATAGAATCATGATACTTCGCTCAAATCGGATCTATTCGCCATTCGCATTGAACTATCGTCGTAGCCAGGAATCAACGCAGTCTTTTGGCTATATAACAAGGCGGCATTGATATGGCAGTAGCTGCAATAATGTTACTTTTCATTGTGAAGTCACCATACCTCACTCAAGTCCGATCTATTAACCTTCGCAATGAACAACATTGTAGCGCCCAATCAACGCCGCCTTTTGGCTATATAACAAGATCATGTTCATATGGCAGTAGCGGGCAATAATGTTACTTTAAAACGTGAAGTCATTATATCTCGCCCAAATCAGCTCTATTCGCCATTCGCGATGCATCAAATTGTAGCCCGCAATCCTAGCAGTATTATGACGTATAACAAGGCCACGTTGATATGGCAGCAGGCAACCATGTTACTTTTCATTGTAAAATCAACATACCTCGCTGAAATCGGATCTATTCACCTTTCGCAATGTATCACATCGTAGCCTGCCATTCAAGCAGTCTTCTGCTATATAAAAAGATCATGTTCATATGGCAGTAGTGGGCAATAATGCTACTTTACAATATAAAATCATCATACCTCGCTCAAATCGGATCTATTCACCTTTTGCAATGAACCACGTTGTAGCCCCCAATCAACAAAACTTTCCGCTATATAACAAGGTCACGTTGATATGGCAGTAGTGGGCAATAATATTAGTTTACAATGTAAAATCATCATACCTCGTCCAAATCGGATCTATTCGCAATTCGCAATGCACCTCGTTGTAGCCCCCAATCAACGCAGCGATCTGCTATATATACCAAGATCACATTGATATGGCAACAGCAGACACCTACGTTGCATTACAATGCAAAATTATCGTACCTCTCTCAAATTGAATCTATTCGTCATTCGCAATGCACCACCATCGTAGCGCGCAATTCAACGCAGTCTTTTGGCTATCTAACAAGGTCACGTTAATATGACAGTAGCAGGCACCAACCTTACTTTTCATTGAAAAAGCATCATACCTCGCTCAAAATGGATCTATTCACTTTTCGCAATGAATCACGTTGTAGCCCCGAATCAACAAAACTTTCCGCTATATAACAAGGTCACGTTGATATGGCAGTAGCAGACAATAACGTTACTTTTCATTGTTAAATCATCATACCTCGCTCAAATTTGATCTATTCGCCATTCGCGATACATCACAATGTAGCTCGCAACCATCGCGGCCATTTCGCTGTATAACAAGGGCACGTTGATATGGCAATGGTAGGCACCAATGTTGCTTTACAATGTTAAAGCGTCATACCTCGCTCAAATTGGATCTATTCGCCATTCGCAATGCACCACCACCGTAGCCATCAATCAACACAGTCTTTTGGCGTATAGCAAGGTCACGTTGATATGGCAACAGCAGGCACCAGAGTTGCTTTACAATGGAAAATCATCCTAACTCGCTCAAATCTCATCTATTCGCCATTCGCTATTTCCATATCAACGTGACCTTGCCATACGCCAAAAGACTGCTTGAATTGTGGACCACAATGTGATTCATTGTGAACGGCAAATAGATCTTATTTGAGCGAGGTATGATGATTTTACATCGAAAAGCACCATTGGTGCCTGCTATTGCCATATGAACGTGACCTCGTTATACGCCGAAAGACTGGCTGAATTGCGGGATACAATATAATGCATTGCGAATGGCGAATAGAACCAATTTGAGCAAGGTATGATGATTTTCCGTTGTAAAGCAACGTTATTGCCTGCTTCTGCCATATGAACGTGACCTTGTTATACGCCGAAAGACTGGCTGAATTGCGGGATACAATGCGGTGCATCGCCAATGGCGAATAGATCCAATTTGACCGAGGTATGTAGATTTTGCATTGTAAAGCAACATTCATGCCTGCTATTGCCATATCAACGTGATCGTGGTATACAACAAAAGACTGCTTGAATTCCGTGCCACAGTGTCATGCATCGCAAATGGCGAATAGATCCAATTGGAGCAAGGTATGATGATTTAACATTGTAAAGCGACATTCGTGCCTGCTACTGCCATATCAACGTGACCTTGTTATACGTCAAACGAGTGCTTGGATTGCGGGCCACAATGTGATGTATTGCGAATGACGAAGAGATCCGATTTGAGCGAGGAAGGACGATTTTACTTTGTAAAGCACCATTCGTGCCTGCTATTGCCATAGCAATATGACCTTTTTATACAACAAACGGCTGCAGGCTACATGTGGTGCATTGCGAATGGCGAATAGATCTGATTTGAGCGAGGTGTCATGATTTCGCATTGAAAAGTAACGTTTTTTGCCTGGTACTGCCATATCAACGTGGCATTCGTATACGCCAAAAGGCTGCTTGAATTATGGGCTCCAACGTAGCGCATTGCGAATGGCGAATAGATCTGCTTTGAGCGAGGTATGATGATTTAACATTGTAAAGCAACATTGGTGCCCGCTACTGCCATATCACCGTGGCATTTTTATACACCAAAAAGACTGCGTCGATTGTGACCTACAACGTCGCGCATTGCGAATGGCGATTAGATCCATTTTGAGCAAGGTATGATGGTTTGCATTGTAAAGCAACGTTATTGCTTGCTTCTGCCATACCACCATGTCCTTGTTGTATAGCAAAATACTGCGTTGAGTCGGGGCTACAATATGGTATATTGCGAATGGTAAATAGATCTGATTTGAACGAAGTAAGATGATTTTACAGTGAAAAGTAACATGGTTGCCTGCTACTGCCCTATCAACGTGATCTTGGTATATATGGCAGAAAGCTGCGTTGATTGGGGGCTACAGTGTGGTGCGTTACGAATGTCGAATACATCCGATTTGAGCGAAGCAGAATGATTTGGCAACGAAAAGGAACATTTGTGCCTGCTACTGCTATATGAAAGTGACCTTGTTATACAGCAAAACACTGCTTGAATTGCGGGCTACTACGTGGTTCATTGCGAATGGCGAATAGATCCGGATTCAGCAAAGTATGATGATTTTACATTGTAAAGTAACATTATTGCCCACTACTGCCATATCAACGTGATCTTGTTATAGAGCAGAAATCTGCGTTGATTGCTGGTTACGATGATGGTGCATTGCGAATGGCGAATACATCTGATTTGAGTGTGGTATGATGATTTTACATTGTAAAGCAACATTGGTGCCCGCTACTGCCATATCATCGTGGCATTGGTATTCATCAAAAGGCTGGCTACAATGTGGTGCGTTGCGAATGGCGAATAGATCCGATTTGATGATGGTATGATGATTTTGCATTGAAAAGCAACACTGGCGCCTGCTCTTACCATATCATCGTGTCATTGGTATACGCCAAAGGCCGCGTTGATTGTTGGGCACGATGATAGTGCATTGCGAATGGCGAATAGAGCTGATCCGAGCGAGGTATGATGATTTTGCATTGTAAAGCAGGGTTATTGCCTGCTTCTGCCATATCATCGTGGCCTTGTTATATGTACAGCAAAAGACCGCGTTGATTGCTGGCTACAATGCGATGCATCGCGATAGCGAATAGATCCAATTTGAGCGAGGTATGATGCTTTAACATTGTAAAGCAACATTGGTGCCTACCATTGCCATATCAACGTGCCCTTGTTATACAGCAAAAGACTGCGTTGATTCCGGCCTACGATGATAGTTCAATGCGAATGGCGATTAGATCCAATTTGAGCAAAGTATGATGATTTAACATTGTAAAGCGACATTCGTGCCTGCTACTGCCATATCATCGTGGCCTTGTTATACAGCAAAAGACCACGTTGATTGCTGGCTACAATGCGATGCACCGCGAATGGCGAATAGATCCGATTTGAGTGATTTATCATGATTTTACATCGAAAAGTAACGTTGTTGGCTGCTGTTGCCATATCAACATGACCTTGGTATACAGCAAAAGGCTACTTTGATTGCGGGCTACGATGGTACATTGCGAATGGCGAATACGTCTGATTTGAGTGTGGTATGATGATTTTACATTGTAAAGCAACATTGGTGCCCGCTACTGCCATATCATCGTGGCATTGGTATTCATCAAAAGGCTGGCTACAATGTGGTGCGTTGCGAATGGCGAATAGATCCGATTTGATGGTGGTATGATGATTTTACATTGTAAAGCAACTCTGGTGCCTGCTATTACCATATCCGCGAGACCTTGTTACAGTATACAGCGTCAGTGGTTATACAAGGCACCACAATCAAATGGCAGGATCATTGAGGATCGAGCGCACGCGTATGGATTTATTTTATTGCCACTTTAACAGCACTATGATGCGACCACATGCCTCTGATTGGGATTACGATAAGGATGGGTCAATCGATTTTAATATACAAATGGCGTTATCATCGAGTATACGCATATGGGTTTATTATACGCCCATTTCCACTATCATATATACATGACTCTTTTTGGGATAAGGGCAAAGATGGATCATTGACATTGGCAGATATACAAACGGCAGGAAAGTTAGCTACACGTGCATGGATTTATGGTGCGGTCACCTCAATAGCGCTTGGAGATATCTATCATGGTTACATCGACGTATCGTTCGTTGGCAAGAGCGAGGGGATGGATCAAACGAAATGCAAGGGACATACAAATGACAGCATCATCAGCTACATGCGTATGGATTCATCATACACCCAGCTTCCACCATCACGAGTACATGTCTGTTTTTGGGTTCACGACAAAGATGGATAAAGGATTGGTAGGGAATACAACAACAGCAGCATCACCGAGTTCATGCATATAGATCTATCATGCACCCGTCTCTTATTGGGATAACGGCAAGGATGGATCATTGGATTGGCAAAGGACATACGAATGGCAGCATCATCATGTACATGCATGTGGATTTACTATACACGCATATTCCACCATCATGACCACATGGCTCTTTTTGGGTTGAGAACAATGATGGATCAAAGGAATTGGCAGGGACCGTGAATATACAGCAACATCAGCATTACCGAATTCATGCGTATGAATCTATCATACACCCACCTCGCATAATCTCGTACTGGGATAACGACAAGGAAGGATCAAAAGATTTTGGAGTTGGATACACAAAGCAGTGTCATCATCATGTTCATGTGTATGGATTTAATTTATCCAGCCATCTAACGAGCGCTTGGAGACATCTATCATCATCGCTTTCATATATCATTCGTTGGCAAGAGCGAGAGAACAGATCGATGGATTGGCAGTGAATATACAAATGGCAGCACCATCTGGTACACACGGTTGCATTTATTATGCACACATGTCTGCAGCACTTGGAGACATCCATCGTCATCATGTTGACATGTCCTTCGTTGGCAAGAGCGAGAGGATGGATCAAAGAGATTGACAGAGGATATACAAATGGCAGCACCACCCAATACATGCGTATGCTTTTATTATGCATATCTACATCTCGCACCATCACGTCCACATGGCTCTTTTTTGGATAAAGACAAGGATGGCTCATTGGTGTTAGAAGATGGCAGTGTTTATACCGCAACAGCAGCATCACCTGGTACACTGGTGGGGATTATTATACACCAACCCATTTTGCACCATCTCTTCTTGGGATAACTATAACAATAAGGAAGGATCCAAGGGATTGGCAGTGGATATTCAAGGCACCACAACCAAATGGGAGCATCATCGAGTACACGTGTTTGGATTCATTGTACATCCATCTTTCACCATCACCTATACATGGCTCTTTTTAGGATAAGGAAAAGGATGGATCGTTCATATTGTTAATGGATATACAAGCGGTACCACAATCAAATGGCAGTATTCAGTTCAGCATGTACATGGCTACATGGGTGTGGGTTTATTATGCACCATCTCTTATTGGCGTGCATTTTGGATGACAAACCTTGGAATTAAACATGTACTTCAACAACTGGAAGCGCTCATAGTACACCATCCCTTAGTTATTCGTTACCAATGTCAATTGCAGCAGCTGTCATTAGCTTCGTCATCTGCTGGTTGTTTTGACCCTTGCTATTTATTGGACACAGGCTTGACCTGCAGCTTTCTTTACACAAGCAGCATGCAGAATACATCAAACCTGTTCTTTGGTTGTAGATGTAACAGATGAACAAGGTAAAGTGTTTGGCAGGCGCTACGATGATGGATGAAAAGGGTATACTACAAAGGAAGGAATGGCGGTTTTTGTCAACGTAAATGACTCGGATCTATGATGATAAAGGAATCAGTCTTCAACCATGGGCATGAACATCTGTAGCCCATTTCATACATGATTTTATCACTTTAGGGTATGATCGGGGGATAGATGGACGTCAGACTTGGATTATCAGGTAAACTCAATAGTACTTTCTATGCATAGGATGATGCATTTATTATATAGCTGGTACTGGAGGAGCATCCACCATCGTGATACACATAATGCTGAGGCTGGGAAAGGGCAGTAAAATGTGGACATGTCATAATTGTCATATTTCAAGTACCAATACCATCATCAAGTACAAGGTGACAAGCCAAGGTATCACAACGACCACACTTATCCCGCAAGAGGACACCGAATGTAACGTTTCCATATCCACACTCAAGGTTCATCACTCAATGAGCCCCGTCATCTCGTGTATCCCAACATCTTCTTATGTAAACGCCATCTCCCTTTAGCATCGTCACACAACCATCCTAGAAACCTATATAAGACATGTTGTAGTTGTAGCTGGCAACAGCAGTTGAATACAGTATATTGATTCTCAACGTACTTTCACTTTCTCTATCATCTTCTTTTTATACGTAATATCTCAATAATACATGTTTCCTTCATCACAGCGAAAATGCTATGATGGCTGCCTGTAATCGGCGCAATGGTGGCTTTGTTCATCTGCTAGTAGTTGAGAGATGGTTTTCGCTTATGGAGCACGTGATATTATCATGACGTCAGGTATCATCATTGCATGTTTTTAAACGAAACGCCTAAGATTTCATAGCAATCGCATCTCATTTGAATGTGATTCATTTATTGGATAGCGGGGACATAACACAACAACGTTTATTACTATAGCAAGTGAGACTGAGAATGGAAAAAGGTAATAAAATGTAGGCATATTATAAGACATGCTTTAATCATTGCAATGAAAACATCATCATTGTTGCATGCAATCGATGCATAGATGGATTTCTCATATTGCTAGCGATCAAAGCGACTTCCATCATTGATACAGGGCATGAAAACGGAGGCAGAAAAGAGGAGGCATCAAAGCAGGACTAAAGGGATCCTAGTAGTAGTTAGGATGAAGTTAGCCCTAGCCTAGACATAACGAACATTAAGTTCTTTATATCTCGGTCATTTTTTTTTCAGTCATTTATTTTTCGGTCATTTTTGTTGTCAGTCTCGGTCATTCTTCGGTCATTTGGTGTTCAGTCATTTTTTCAAATTCCGATATACAATACGTTCGGTGGGTAAACCG
>NW_026695511.1:0-12994 GCF_029851405.1 Lichtheimia ornata | reverse complement strand
CGGATCTTTTTTCCCAGATTTGGTATTGCGGCGTCCATATGTGAACAGATTTGGAGGAACATCGGAGTACGTTTTTGACATCGTATGCCGATATGGTCAATTCAGTGAAAAGGAGACGTTTTTATTTCGGCGATTTCTTGCCAATCAGAGGTCGGAGATACACATGGTTACCAGCATTGAATTGGCGAGGTCCGAATGTATATATGGGTAAGGTTTTATGAAGAACAAGCGACATTCACAACTTTTTGCAGTGCGTAGAAATGTGGTCCCCTATCTTTTCATTCAACCACGAGGTCTTGTACGGTAATGTTTGCTACTCGATTCATGACATCGTCGACAACATCATAATCGATAATGGGTTTTTCACGTGGGACCCGTTTCTTTTTAGGTTTCGTGTGGCTGACTCCTGCTTGCGTTGCTTGGGTAACTCTTGTTGTGGGGGTGGCTTCGGACATTTCTGTGTCTCTTGTTTCCACTTGTGTCGCTCTCCTTGGTACCGTGCTAGTTGATCGTACTTCTGGAATGGTGCGTCTTGTTGATGCCGATTGCTGGTTGGTAGGTGTAGAGCGCTGTGTCGATTGATTTGGAGCTGGTCGTTGTGGACTTGTTGACTGAACTGGTACTGATTGCTGTATGTTTGATGGTCCAGCTTGTTGTACGGTTGACGATTCGTCTTGCGTGGGTGTATTGACAGCTTGTATGCCCTGACTTTGTTGGCTTTGTGGTGGTTCGATGTATTCTTCATCATCGGCAAACGTGATATTCCTTCTTGCGGGCCTTGATGGTTTCATTGCTCGATGTGATTTTGGGTCCCAACGCGTACGATCTCTTTGTTCGCCATTCGATCTCGTTTTATATCCGGATGCGTATAAGTCGTGATCATTATTGTACGAATCCATTGGGTTTTCCTCGGGATCAAGTAGCATGTAATTTGGCTGGGTAATTATGTCGTAATCGATGTCGTTGTGATAGTAAGGATCCTGACGCATTACATTATCGTAGAGGTCGTCTTCTTGTGGAACGCAATATGGTGGCTCATATGCGTATGCATCATCTTCGTTGTATGGATCAAAGGTATAGAGGTCTTGTTGATGGATTCTTTGTGGTTGGTATTCATTGTAATGTTCAGGGTTCCAGCGAACGGTTTTGGTGTGTTGAGGGGCTATGGATCGACGGCTCTCAGCGATCCGCCCCATTAGTTTTTTGGCTGTTGGGTGGATGGCCATTCTTGATACATGTCGCCAGAGTATCTTGCTTGATCGTAATAGTCGCCATCGTCTTCGAAGCATTCCTCCTCGTATGGATATCGGTGATCCCATTCTTGGTATTGAGGATGGCCTTGTTGTTCGTGGTATGTCTCCGGATAGTATTCCAAATGGGCGAAGCTTTCTTGCTGCGATTGTCTTGAGCTTCCATTTTGGGGTGATCATTCTTGGTTTTGGTTCGGTCGCCTATTATCCTGGTATTGGGGTCTCCTCGGTTCTTGCTGATATGATTGCCGTACTTCATCTTGTTGTCTTGGAGGTGGTCGTTCTTGTCGCCGATCATTTGGTTGATAATTATTGTATCGCCGATTGTCGTATCGCCTTTCTTGTTGATTCCATGATCCTTGGTTCCTTGGTCCTTGATTCCTTTGTTCTTGATTCTTTGTTCCTTGATTCCTTGGTCCTTGATTCCTTGGTCCTTGATATCTCGATGCTTGGTTCCTCGATCCATATTCTTGAAATGTTCGCCATTGTGGATATTGGTTGCTTGAGGATGTAGTCGTTGGATCAATTTCTGAAAACCGCAATTGTGGTCGTAGTCTTTGGAAAGCTTGTGGTTGATATGGCTCCGGTTCTTGATATGGATGTCGATATTGGCTTTCGGGTTGTGTCTCGATGTTGGTGAACATTGCACGTTCATTTCGTCTTTGTTGCTGGTGATATGATGAGAAGTCGTCACCAATGCGTTGTGCTTCCCAATATCCTTCGGCCGTATTGAAGACTTGTTCATGCGTGATTGCTTGTAGTAGGATACAATGTCGTTTGATTTCAGGTAATAACCCGGATTTGAATCTTGACTTGATGAGAATCTCATCGGTGACATTTGCTTCATAAGCTAGTTCTCGAAGTCGTCCAAGAAATGATCGTGGACTCTCATTGTTGCGTTGTGTGGAGGTCTCGAATCGGTTGCGAAAGCGAAGGATGTCGTACTCCGTGACATAGTGGTCTTGAAGATCTTCCAATGCGTCAAAGTACGAGACGCTGAATCGTATGTCGGTCTCGTCAGGTGTTTCAACCTTGTATTTGGGCTTGATGACTCTTTCAAAGTATGCCAAAGCTTTTCCCCGTAATACTGCTTGAAGGACATTGACTCGTCTATGGTTTGTATCAATGCCGTTTATGAGGATGAATGACTCCAAGTCGCGCCGAAAGTGTCGAAAGTTTTCATGTTCCAATCCAGAGAATGATAATGGTGGTAGAGGTAAGAGAGCGCTGGTGCGTGGATCCAACACAGTAAGTTCGCCAGAAGTCGTTTGATTTGTCGCCATGGTGAGGTAGGATTTGTGGTAGAGTAGTTTGATTTGATTGACAATAAATGTCTTGAGGATTGTCTAGTAATGCTTGTCTGGAGAGATATCGCTTGTTGTCTTTAATATCTCACCCCTGTAGTGAGCACCACGTGTAAGGGCAAGGTTTTGTATAGGGATTTGAAAGTTGGGTTTTGTGAGTGGACTTTAGATTGAGCACCACTTGTAAGAGCAGGGTTTGATTTGGATGGTTTATTGGGTAATCTCAATGCGTGTACAACGTGGTTACAAGGAGATTGGATAGTGAGCACCAGATACTTTATCTAAAAGTATCAAAGAAGATGATGTAAAGGTGGGGAGGAGAGAGGTAGAACGTGTAGGTTGTAGCCGAGTTGGGCAAAGGGAAGAGGTTGTAATCGAGAAAGGGGTGAAATGGTTGGGAAAGCAAAAAGTCAAAGCTGCCGACGTTGGCTAGAAGTGATGTAAAGATGATTGGATCACCAAGTTTGTTGAGTGATGAGAGGGCCGATGCAGGCAAAAGTAAGATTCAGATTGAAGATTCAAAGATAAATGTGCCTCTGGCAGCGCTTTTTGGCTTGCGAGGGCTCGTAACAGAGATTCAGTTAAGATAAATTGTGAGCTAAGCTGCTGGTTTATTCACTTCATTCTGAGGGTTTATATATCTTTTGACGTCTAATCTTTAGAACGTGCGCATGGAAACAACGCATGCTCGATCCTTCATGTGATTGCCGCAGTAATGCACAATGGATGTTGACACAGCTGTTGCATGAAAAAGTAAAAAGGAAATAACGAAAAGACGTTGAACATTATTGGTGCAGGGTTAAAAATGGATACAACGGTGGGAGATACAACAATGTGGGGAAGTTTCTAATCAAACAATGATACAAAGTGGAGAGATACAATTGGTTCAAGGGTGTTTCTATTCTAAGGGTGTATGGGGAAAAGTGTAAGAAGATGATGTGATGGAGAGGTGTCAAAGATGACAGCAGCACGTGGTTGTGCATGAATGATCGCTTGAGGATGGAAGAAGTGTGGAAAGGACACCGAGATTTCCATTGTTCCCAAATTAGATTGGCAGGTTGCTGCGGTAAGCTGGTCGCCATGACAACATGGTTGCTATGATACAGTGATTGCTGCGGTAACTTTGTATGCGAAAACAGCATTGAATGATGGATCAAAGTATACAAGATTGTCTCAAAGCCTTATTGACTCGCGCGCTGACAATAGACTAATAGCAATCTTATCACCGACACTTTTGATACCTTACAGAGGTTCAATTGGCCGCAGATGATGAAAGCGAGGATGAGGTTTATATTCCCCGTCCCACTAAAAGGGCTAGACATTCATAGGGTAGATTATTTTGGCCACATCTAAATACATACAATTTCTTATTTATCGAAGGTTCAATTGGTGGCCAGGGTTGGGTCGGAGAACGAAATGACATATTTCACAAGATTGGGCGCTCTAAAAAGTGCATAGCCAATGTTTTTCAGTACTTAGATTGGTGGCAGAGGGATGAGATAGCAGGGGATGAAGTGATCACCCTTATTTTACCCTTCAACCGAGCAGAATTCACTTGAAAAAAATGTGATCGAGTGGAATAAAATGGAATGAGATTACAAAAAAGAGACAATGATAAGTCAAGTGCGACTGAAGATCCCCTTTATTCAATGAAGACGTCCACTCTTTTATACTAAATGATTGATCCTGCTATAACCTGATTCTCCGACGCCCTCACACCATGATTAGTAACGATGATGGTATTCTCGATATACCCATAATCTTACGTACGCGTCTGTGCCCATGTACCTGACAGCCATATAGGATAAGATTTATGCGTGGGAGAATGTAGGTGTGACAAACATGAGATGAGAAGGAGAATTAAATGACAGCTGTGGGAACCACTTTATGATGATTAAGCTGTGTCTACGACAGTTATACAACTTGCTTTACAGGAATAACCCAAGATGCTAGCAAGAGCAAGAGAACAAGAGCTGAGCGCCAAGTGAACCCATTTCTCCGATTTTTGCTTATAAGCAAGGGGGTCACAGGCATTTGTTTACGCGTCTTTCTTTTGCTTTCTACTTCACTTTTCTCGACTCCAGGTAAATACACATCTTGCTACGAAGCCCAAACTTCATCTACTCACACTCATTCCTTAGTCACATGCACCCTCGTTTTACTTCCATGGCTTTGTCGATCTATCAAATGGTCGTGTCGCTGCAAGTTAAACAGTAACCTGTTTGTACCATCGTTGGCGTTGCTGCAAAGAGTGAGTATAAAGCATCAAACACGCGTTATCATACATCATTCTAACGTGCCTTTCTTTTGACTTAGAGTACCTTTCTTGGTTGTTGTCATGTATCAAAGGTATGTTATTGGAGTATACTGCTGATTGTTTTGTACTTGCTTAGATACTTGTTTTCCCTTCGATCTACTCAAGCATTGTATGCCGAGGTAAGCTAGGAAATGATCCTGTTCGGCCTTTGTACATTGTCTCGTAGCTCCTGCTATGGTTGTTTTCGGCTATTAGAGGTACATGTGCTCGTCTCAGGCTCGCTGCTACAGCGCGTGTAGATGTTCATAGTATAGTTTTTGTGGCTTTTGAATGAATAAAAGTTTTTGCGTACTATATTTCTCTCTCGCTATGTGTATTATCATTGGATGGAGATATTGTGTAAAAGGAATAGTGTGTATGGATAGCGTGTATATAGCCCAATGATGGTAGTAATAGCACCTACAGTCCGGTCATATAACCCAATGAACGATAGCAATAGAGCTACACAAACGGCATTCACAAGCCAATGGCGTTGCCTATTGAATCGATCCCCCCATCGGTATCGTGTAACTTGCTGCCTCTAAACCGGCACTTAAAACGGCAGATTCATGTAGTGTTTTGCCCATGACAAAAAAGCATAAAAACTACCTTTACTTGTTCCCAACATGGCCTAAACACTTCCCTAAACACGGCATGAAAACGACTTGCCAAGTCCTGTGTCTCACAGGAGGAAAAAGTTCGTGTTTTTCGTGTTTATGCCGTGTTTTGAAAACGTGTATAGGTGGTGTTTTGCGCGTGTTGATGGATTAGGAGCTGTAAGTGAAATTTCGACCTTGGAATGGAAGGATGGAGGTGCTGGCTTTCGTTTTATTACTTTTTGAGGATAACTTGTGCATCCATCACCCATCCATCCACCGCTGCATCCATCCATCCCCCACTGAGTGGTGGGACTTAGAAAAAATTCACTTGTTTTCCCCTGCTGAGTGGCAGCACTTAGCCAATTTTCGCCTGATTCACCCCCCACTCTACTCATTCCTACCCCGCTGCGTGGTTGGACTTGGAAAAATCCCCCCCTTTCTACTGCTACTACACACACACGCACTTCTATTTTACACTTACACCACATGTCATGATCATTGTTCGGATGTTTACTTGCATACCTCATTCTTGTTCTCATTCTCATCATTCCTTCCTTTTATTATAAATAAGCTATCATTCGTACCTAATAAACCTCAGTCTGATTATCTTGTGCCTTTGTGCTCTACTCTTGTCCTTGCCTAGTCTTAGCCTTGATATCTTGCTCATTGATCCTTGTCTTTGTCTTGTCGCTTGGTACGTGATCTTGCACAGACGTGTTGTGATTGTGTACCTAACGGCCACCCTTTCTATTATAGATTAGCTCTTGCATCGTTGTAGCTCTTGTCCTTGTCCTTGTCCTTGTTCCTTGTTACCTTTATCCTTGTTACCAGGTTAGTTGTATACGGGATATCCTTATACAATTGATCTAACATTCTTAGTTTAGTCATTGTCATCTTTCTTGTTCTTGGATCTGAGCCTGCTCTTTCAATCAACCTTGCCTTGTTGCCTAGCAACCAACACACCACAGCACCCCTTTTAGGTTATTCTTTTCGACTGTACTTGTTCGCTTTATCAACTTTCGTCTAAAACAACTATTGGAAACTATGACGTGTGGGAAATTGGCGATGCAAAACAATACATGGCGTACATTTCAGCTTGGGAAGTGAATGGCAACTATATACTATTGCAGTCAATATCGCACCGACTATCACTCAACAGCATACGAAATACATCTTTACAGCAATATTGGTCGAGAGAAAAAAGACAAAAGGGAAGAGATTGGAGGTCAATGCAGCATGGATGGCAGCCTTGCAACAATGGACGGTTAATTCGGCATGACACGCGTGTGTGGCCTTGTGTGATGTTTATCTTTGAAGATAGTAAATGGGTAACAATAAAAGTACGGTGAGACCGTGTATATGATGATGTCTTTATTCATGCGTGTCTTAGTGGTCTTTTATCCTATTCAAGAGGAATGTCATTTATAATGTATCCCTTATTAGGACAAATTCAACCTCCTTGTTTATCCCTGGACATGACATTTGCCCCCCCTCCAGGCTCTTAAGCCGATGGAGAAGCTTATTGTCTGCTTCGAGTCTTCCTATTGTATTGCCGTTTCTTGTGCTTTGCGTTTGCGTTTGCCTTGCATGTGTTGTTGAAGGACTTGTTTTGGATCCCCTCTAACCCTTTTCCAATACTTGCTGATTATGGTGGGATCGCTGAAATTCTCTTATGATCAACGATGTTTTCGAGTTCATAAATTTCATCAGCTGGGATCTCTTGCATGACTCGTACGAGCTTCAATTGCTCTGGTGGATAGTTGCGTGGCAACACTCTTCCTTCATAATCTTGTAAGACATAGGAGGGTGCTTGAGTCTTATTTATGATCTTATACGGACCCTTATAGGTCGGGTTAAACTTGCCAGTCAACTCTGGTTCCCGAGCGATTACGAAATCACCGATCTCATATTCCATTATTTTTTGCGTGTTATTGAATTGCAACTCTTGTTGCTTAGTCACTGTCTTTGTCCTTTCATGTATTGCTGGAAACACGATGTTTCTCATCTCATCAACGCGCTTCTTTAGCATCTCCTCTGACATAGGTTTTGCTTCTGCGTCGTTGCGGTAATCTTTGAAATCGTTTATCTTTCTTGCAAACATGAGTGTGAATGGAGGCGTTTTGTGACGTGCCGTAACGTTTGCATTCAATGCGAGTTGTACTGCTGGCACGTAATGATCCCACTCAAATGTGGCGCCTTCAAGCATTTTTTTGATAGACAGCGTAGCTTTTTGGACGCATCTTTCCGCAGAACCATTAGCTTTGGGGTGATATGGTACGACCAAACGGTGTTCAAATCCTGATGCTCTAGCAAAACGCTTCATCACGTTATTGACAAATTCCTTGCCATTATCTGATTGTATTGCACGTGGTAACCCAAAGTCACAGAACACCTGTACTAATGTCTTGACAATCGTTTCGGCCTCTTTATTAGGTATGGGGCGTAGTATACAGAATCGTGTACACATATCCACAAGGACCAAGAGGTTTCGATTTCCTGATTGAGACATCTCATAATTTGCAAGGTCTGAGGCCCAATGGGCACCTGGCATTTCTGCTGATATAGTCCTCAATGGGTTATAGCCTCTTCGAGCAATGTTGAACTTTTGGCATTTTGCACATGCCATTACCAAGTCAATTGCATCTTGCTTTAAGTTGGGCCAATGAATACCATTGTTATGTATAGCCTGGACTATAGCATTAGCTCCGAAATGTCCGAGAAGGTGAGCATTCTTCAATATGTCTTGCCTCTCATTATCTGGTGGAACTATGGTGTTTTCTTCTATCATGCGTGCAACTCGGTTTATGTGTGATGAGCGGTCCTCACGATTATTTCGATTCGAGTTTTTGGTGTAATCGTGCGATTATTCAAAATGTGGGAATCGAATCGAATCGAATCGAAAAATCGAAAAATCGAATCGTGAGAATCGAGGCTTCATAGATGATCTGCCGGGTTACACAACATCCTGCTGATAGCTGCTGGGTAGTAGGTGGTCACGATGTCGCTCGGTAAACGATGGTTTATTTGTCACGTGTAGCCATGGCAACTGTTGGTTATTAGGATTGTTGAGCCTTGGTAGTGTCTATCTTTCATTAAACGAGTGTAAATAAAGTAGCATTCATGTCTTCATGTCCACGCTGCAATTGCATTCGCGCGATGCATGAGGCATGAGGCCTCATTGGCAACCTGACCTGGGGCCATGGGCATCTCATTACTTCCACATGGAGCACTCAATGGAGCATGGTTGCGTGTGTATTTGGCGAGTTTATGTTTACGGGAAATGCTTTTGTTGCTTACATGTTAACATGTGGATACCCATTCAATGCGAGGCTCCCATCACCCTCGCTTTGCATGCTGGTTGCTGAACGTGGGTGCCTATTTACTATCAGTATTAACAGTTTCCCACCGTAATTCGTCACACGCACAAAGACAGGTGACTGCATGAATGCACCAAGGACGATATTCATTGTGCATTTCGCATTTCCCACCATAATCAGTCATAAGGGCGATTGGAGGTGACTGGAGGCCTTTGTCACATGTGTGGTCACTCCGCTTCGACATGCATGAATTACAACCACACGCATGATGTACATACCGTAATCGGTAATTGAACGATTTCCATCCTGATTATGCCCCTAGGATGCTTTAGAGATACTGTCACTATTATGCCTATTTGTTCATGTTTAATCATCCTGTATCAGAGGTGTGGGAGAATAGCGATGTTTTGTAAAGATATAAAAGGGTACTCAATTTCTCCTGTTGGAGACCATACATTATCCTCCATTCCACTTTTCAACTGATATTTTTCCCTTGCAACTCGTTTGTTTATTCCCAATGGTTTATGGCAGCTCTTCACGAAACCCCCTTGGTGCAATCTATGAGGGCGTAAGTTGACAATGATTATCATTGTCGCGTTGTTGGTGAATCTTAAGCTTTAACTAATGGAATGCGATATGATTCACAGACCGCTGAATGTAATGAACAAGCTCGTGTACCTCCTGCCAAAAGTACTACCAATGCATCTATGTCCACTTTGTCGTTTACATCTGACGATTCAACAAGAATGAGTTATTCCATGGATGATCGAAATGGCAGCGAAATGGAATTTTCGATCTCGGGTTCAATGGATGCACCTACGTATCGTGATAATGATGGTGCTCAGGATGGTGATGGCCCACAAGCACCTGGTATGCAAAATGCTATGCAACAAGAGGATGATGCCAACACCAATGACCAGGCCAGTACCAGTGAAGAAGGACGCAGCTGGATTTTCGCCTACAAGTATGGTGAACGATACATGACTGAACAAGGCAAGGAGCGTATCCGTTGCAAAGTTGGCAACTGTACCAAGATGTATTCAAGTATCAAGAAAACTACAACAACATTTATCACGCACCTTCGCAACTCGCATGGCATTACCGAGTTCACTGGGCCTCATGCACACGATAAGAAACGAGGAGGCCCACTTGATTCATTTCTGGCAAAGCGTACCAGAACATTCGACCAAAATGAATTCAACCAGCAATTCATCAAGTTCCTTGTGTCCGGCAAACTGCCATTTACCACGTCTGAAAATAAGCACCTTCAACGATCGTTGGAGATGGCGCAAACGGCACCAACAATGGCTGCTATCAAACTTCCAAACGCTGTTACATTTGCAAGGAAGGTATGTTAGATACATATAGAATAAGGCGCTAGGGAATGCAACGTACCAGTTATACTTATATACTGATATTGTTTTGATGTATCTTATCTTTTAGACCACTATGGAGTACCATGCATGCTATGATAGGCTTAGGACCGTGTTACATGATTTGCTTGCCATTTCATGCACCTTGGATTGCTGGACCAGCCCCTTCAATCAGGCTTTTCTTGGAGTGACAGGCCACTGGATATGTGAGAAGACATGAACCATGCAAGAAGTCATGTTGGGATTTGAACCTCTTGATGGACCACATACAAGTGAGAACCTTGCAAGCGCTTTTACCACTTTGTTGGATAACCTTGGTCTTGGTGCAAAGTTGTTCACAATAACCACCGACAATGCATCGAACATGGAGAAGATGGCTGACCTGCTTGAAGCACATTCATTACAAGACAATGCATGGTATGTTGCAATGTGGTATTCGTTACCAGCTATGGGCTATGATGCTTACATGTAGTATAGGTCTTTCATGGCAACTCGACGTATCCCATGTGTTGGCCATGTCATCAATCTTGCAGTACAAGAGATAATCAAGAATGGGTTTTCTTCAGAGGCACCAGAAGATATTATGGATGTGGATAATGATCTCTGTGATACCACTACCCTTGCCAAGCTGAGAAAAGGCATATTGAAGATCAGGTAAGCTCGTTAATGATTACAACGTATGTGGTATGTGCGCATTCTCATCAACATGTATGGAAAAATAGAACATCACCACAACGATCAGCCACTTTTGAACGCAAACGTATCGCAATGGAATGCCCTTCTCTCAAGTTAACACTGGATGTTCGCAGGCGTTGGAATTCCACCTATGAGATGCTTAATCGTGCACTCAAACTCAAAGAAGCATACATGGCTATGACAGCAAATGGTGACCTTAAGGATTTTGCATTGGAAGGTGATGAATGGGATCGCGTGGAGCATATGTGCAAGCTCCTGGAACCTTTTGATCATGCCACAAGGATGCTATCAGCAAGCACGTCTCATACCACGGTCAACATGACGATCCTTAGCTACAATCGGTTAATTGATAAACTCGAGGACTTTGATGATACCGTCGAGAACCCCACATGTCCACAAGATCTACGAGATGCTGCAAAGGCTGGACGTGAAAAATTGCTGCCATATTATGGAAGGACCGATGACACAGAAGTATACGCTGTGGCAACTGCAATGGATCCACGAATGAGGTTTGATTGGTGGACACGTTCGAGATAGGAAAAAAGCATAAAGGACAAGGCCGAGAAATCCGTTTGCGATACGTGGAGCAAGTTTTCAGGCATGGTGCCTGTTGCACCTGAGATCAGTGAACAAAGCCAAGCCTTGCATGAATTATTTCTATTGGAGCCAACCAATGACGAATTGAAGGAATATGTTGCTGAACGATCATTGCCACCAATGGTGACCAAGGATAAACCTCAAGAGCTACTATTTTGGGAATCAGCAGCTACGCGTTGGCCAAGTTCGTCTCGTATGGCTGCACGTTATCTTGCAATCCCAGCTACATCAACCCCATCAAAACGTTGTTTCTCAGCAACTAGATTAATGCTTCCTCACACACGCAATAGGCTTGCTCCAGACACTATTAAGCAGCTGATGCTGTTAGGATCATGGCAATCTTTCTTTGATGGTATAAATGAACGCGAACACGATGAGTAGTTAATAGCCACATTCCCATTCATCATTGCAGTAACCAGTAATAGCAAGATCATAGCAAAGAAGTTTTAGTATTGTAAATCATATATATAAACATCGGTATTACTATAAGTTAAAAAGCCAACTCGATTCTTCGATTCTTGCAAATAATCGAACCTCGATTATTTCGATTTTCAACATCTAATCGAATCGAATCGAATCGAATCGAATCGCGATTTTCTCGATTTTGCGATTATCTTGAGGACCCCTACGTGTGATGGGTTATTGTTACCTTCATCTATGATTCTAGGTTTATCATTTCCCTTTGCCCCCTCCAAGTCGCTTCCGGTATGGAAGAGACGTGAGAGTGCATCACTCATACCGTTTAATTTGCCAGTGATGTGCACGATATCAAACTGGTAGTTGTAAAGGGTTGTGAACCAATTAGTTAACATGGAATTCAACTCTTTTTGCTGGTGCAGGCAGGTGAGTGCTTTGTGGTCAGTGTATAAAGTGAAGCGATTGCCCCATAAGTACTTATGATATTTCTTAAAAGCAAAGATGATTGCCAATATCTCTTTTTTGGTGACCATGTAATTGCGCTCTGATTTAGTGAGAGCCCTTGCCATGAAAGAAATAACATGTTTCTTGTTATTATACTTTTGATAAAGCACTGCTGCAATGCCAACATTAGAAGTGTCGGTGGCCACATGGAAACGTTTACACATGCCGGGGTAACTCAAGATTGGGGCATGTAGTAATGCATGCTTGAGTTTATCAAAGGCCCTTTGGTGTCGGGTACCCCATTGGTCTGGCACGTTGCTTGCATTGCGTAGCTCATCCAAAGGTTTGGTTATGTCGGCAATCTAAGGTATGTGGTCACGAAAATAGTTGATGAAACCGATGTATGCTTGTATGTCTTTTGCTGTACGTGGTGTTGGCCATGTTTGTGCATTGATGACTTTACGCCTGTCAGGCTTATGGCCATATTGATCAATGCAAAAGCCAAGAAGATACACGCATCTTTGCATGAAAAAGCACTTTTTTGGTTGCAGGATGAGATTAGCATTCGTGAGACGATCAATCACTGTTACGACATGCTGTGCATGGTCCTGCTTAGATTTCGAGAAAACAACGATATCATCAACAAAAGTGGTAATGTTGTAGTGCATTTCGGGATTCAGTGCATATCGCGATATGCCCTA
>NW_026695510.1:4675-13120 GCF_029851405.1 Lichtheimia ornata | reverse complement strand
GCGGGGGACTCAGCGGGACTTGCCAGGACTTGGGGTCAAAATAATTTGCAGTTATTTTAGTGGCCGCAGTGTGAGTCCCGGACTGAGTCCCCGCTGTATTTAGGACTTGACTAAAATAGTCGACCCAAAGATTTTCCACCAACTCCTCTCACCTAATTGGTTGTCGAATGCATGACACGTCCCTCGACTGTTGTCTCAACCCCTCTCCCCCTTCTTTCTCACATTCACTCGCATTCTTGGTGTATACACTACTACTTTATTGGTATATAAAAGCAATGGCTATGGGTTTGCATTGTAGCTAACTGTATCTGTCGCAAGCTTCTCCTTTTTCATTTTGAATCTCTTTCTTTCTTTATTCTCACAATGGGTGGCCCAGGAAGTGGTAGACGCCCTCGTTCATATACTGTACAATCCGATTCCATGCAGCAGTCATCATCGTCAACATTGCCGCTTCCTGGGTCCTCAATGCCATTGATCGACGACGAAGCCAATGTCGCTTATACGACAGCAAGAGATGAGGCTGCCCAGAACACTAAACGCAACGCTCAAGAAAGTCGTCCTATCAACACCATATTAGCGTATGCGACACCTCAAAAGGAATGGAAGGCTTGGTGTGCAAAAATGGGGATCAATGAGATACCTGATGATGGCAAGCTTCATTTGTTTTTGCGTCAAGAGGTGAGTATGGTATATGCCTTGTATTGTTATTGTATTCTTACTAATGCTCCTCTAAAGGTTGTGTTTCGTGAACACCTCGTTCGTGGCAGAAAGAGAAAGAATCGTGACACCACCACTGCTACCTCATCTTCATCATCTGCTGCTGTTCCTGTTGGTGTTGAACAAGCTTGGTATGCGCATAAACAAATCCTTGCGTGATCCTTATTGCACAATGTTCCTAATGTTCTTCTATCTATTAGCCCACCATCATCTTCTTCTGCTGCTCCAGGTCCTGTTGCTACCTCCACACCATCATCATCATCTTCCGCTGCTCCCGATCTTGTTGCTACCTCCACACCATCATCATCATCATCCGCTGCTCCCGGTCTTGTTGCTACCTCCACACCATCATCCTCTAATGACTTATTGGGTGAGGATGGCAATCCACCAGTTGCAGAATATCCTGATCAAGAGAATAGGTATGTGTAAACAAATCTTCTCGCTGTCCTCATATAGCACAGTGGTCCTAATACCCTTATCTATTAGCTCTATCACTACTGAACTTACTGCTGCTTTGGGACCCGATCCAGATCTTGTACAAACCTTGTATGAGAACAATATTCATGTGGATGCTTTCCCCTCGTCCTTTCGCACTCCTTCTCGTCGTCCCCCTGATGCCAAGAAAATTATCAAATTCAGCACGGTGAAGAAATATGCACAAGCAATCGTCGACCTTTGGCAACAGCAGGGTGCTCATGGAACCTCCCCTCGTGGCTACCGTGTTAAAAAGCTTTTGGAATGGGTACAAAAGGAAGAAAATCGTATCAGCAAAGAGAATTATGATGATCGTGGTGGATATACAGCTGCCGATGGATATTCGTCAGAGGTGGAAATCAAAGCACTCATGGATTACTTTTGGAGCAATGATGATCAATTGGGTTTGCGTGATGGCTTAATGATTTTACTTCAACACTTTGGCCTGCTTCGCGGTGAGAGCGTTCGCATGTTGGAGTTTCCGGATCTACAATCGATGACACTCGACAATGAAGGAATCACCCCGTGTCACACTCTTGTCATGATCTTGAAGCAAGGAAAAACGAACCAGCATGGTCGTGTGGAGGCGGCTGGATGTTTTCGCCACAAAGAGGTCAAGATGTGTGCACACATGATGCTTGCTTGCTACTTCTTCAGCCGTTACCATGTCCATAATGAGGAGTTTCCCGGTGTCAACCTTAACAGCGATTGGTTCGATTACAAGGTGATCAAGAATGAGAACGATAAGACTGGAAAAAAGGAGCTCGGCTATCACGCCCACCGTGAAACCGTCATCAAAGCTTTCGAGTCTATCGGTCTGTATAGTAAAGCGAAGACACATGCGATGCGTGGATCGGCTGCAAGAATTGCAGAACTTGGAGGATCTAGCGAGGCATCTATTCAACGTGCCGGGCGGTGGAATAACAGTGCGTTGACAGTTTGCTACTTGACAAATATTCCTCGTGAGTTCATGCGGACGATGGCTGGATTTGCTGTGCAGGGTGGACACTATTATCTTCCACGGGCTGAAAAACAACCCCCTGAATCATTGGTGAAGGATGTGTTTCCCTTTGTGGATAAGTGGCAAGCAAGGATTCGCAAGGGGAAAATCAAGGAAAACGCTACCTCTATCTCTTCTGCTGTTATGTTCTTGAAGCTCTTGGATCAATTGCGCAGGATTTTCCTACAAGACTCAGTGTTGCTGAAACAGCTTTACCCACAACATCATCTCTGGAACCATTCTTTGTTTGAGGATCAACGGTACTTGGATTTTGAAAGGTAATATTGTGATAAACCAAATCAGCATGATCACTAAATGATTCCTTGATAGTGAATTAAAAGCTTTTTTACAAGAGGATGAGGAACCAGAAAGTTTGCAACTTCGAAGAGTTGTGCCTGACATTGAAAATGGACTATCTAATCTCAACCACCAATTTGCCTCTCGTTTTGCTGCTCTCGAGGAAACTACCGCCAATGCTCGTAGGGAGCAAACAGAGGACCTGAAACAATTTGTTCGCGATACTATTGGAGGTCAACTTCAGCCATTGGTTGAACATGTCACGGGCGTTCTTTCTGGAAATGTGGCATTGAGTGTCACTATCAATGCAAGTAATCAGCCACCACCACCACCACAATCACAGCAACAGCAACAGCAACCACCACCACCACCATCATCATCATCATCATCACCACCACCACCATCGTCACCATCACAGCAACAACAAATGACTGGTACGATTTCCTTGCCAAATCTTTCATCGGTGCCCACGTCTTCTCTTGCTAGCCCACAACCACCCACAACAAATCGATCGAATGGTATGCCTGCCACACCACCAGCATTATATAAAATGAGCCGCAATACGGTAACTTTGACCGATTTATGGCGAGAATGGTTTCAAGGACTCCGAGGAGGCTATCCAGTATCGGTGATGGAAAAGACGTATGGAACAGACTGGCGTAAGTCGGCAGGTGATAGCAAGTTTTATACCCGTCGTCTTCATATCATTGAAGGTATCAAGCGTTACGCTGAGAGGCATGATATGGAGGATGATATCTGGGAGGTGGTTTGCATGTTTGAACGTAAGCGGGCCAATGAAGGTTTGACGATTCATGGTGTGGCATTAACGCACGAAGCATTTTTCGCTGAAGCATGTAAGTACTCTACATTACACCGGTACCTATTCTTATAAACTCATCATGTACTTTTATAGAATCGGTCCTCTTGCTCTCTTGTGCTCTCTCTCTCTTGTGTGCTCTCTCTCTCTTGTGTGCTCTCTCTCTCTCTCCTCTCTCTCTCTTGTGTGCTCTCTCTCTCTCTCTTGTGTGCTCTCTCTCTCTCTCTCTCTCTCTCTCTCTCTCTCTCTCTCTCTTGTGTGCTCTCTCTCTCTCTCTCTCTCTCTCTCTCTCTCTCTCTCTCTCTCTCTTCCTTTCTCTTCCTCTCCCATCATCAGCAGCATTGTTTTTGCTTGGATAAATATAGTATTATTGATCGTGTTTTCTCTGTGCTCTAAACTTTGACGCATTCATTTGGTATCCTATGTGTATGTCTTTCTCGTTTTGCATCTACAATCATACGATCTCCTATGCGTGCATGTTACAGCTATGCTATTGCATTACTGTATAAGCATTTGTCTCATAATTGATATACCCATATATGCTCTTACTTGCTATCCCTTACGATCCTTTGTGGTGGATGATAGATAGATAATGATTGATGCAATGCACCATGATGATAACACTATGACAAGTTTATTGAGCCATAAATCGTTCAGCGCAAGCCGTAGAAGTACATGATAACATGTTCGAATCGTCTTTAGCGACGCAATAGTTTACGGTAAACTATAGAGAAAAACCCCTAAACATCTGCACTTTCGGTTTCTTAACAACATCAACACGCACGTGATGTACCTGCAACGTAAGCGCTATCCAAATCGTTCGAAACGTTGCCTCAACCCCTCTCCCCTTTTCTTTCTCACATTTACTCACATTCTAGTTCACTCATATTTTGGTGTATACACTACTACTTTATTGGTATGTAAAAGCAATGGCTATGGTTTGCATTGTAGCTAACGATGACATTCACAAGCTCCTCTTTTTCGTTATGTATCTTTCTCTTTCTCACACTGGGTGGTCTAGGAAGTGGTAGACACGCCCGTTCACACTTTGTACAACTGGAGACCACGCTGCATCAGTCATCGTCAACATTGCCGCTTTCCGGATCCTCGTTGTCTATCATCAATGCTGAAGCCAATGTCGGTCATCCATCTTCAAGAGATACGGCTACCTGGAACACCCAACACATGTCTCGTGCCTGTCGTCCTTGAAGCACCATATTATTGTATACGAACGCTCAAGTGGAATTCAAGGCTTGGTGTACAAAATTGAGTATTATGAGATACATGATGATGGCAGGCTTCATTTGTCTTTGCGTCAAGAGGTGAGCATATGACTTGTAATGTTGTTGCACTCTTACTGATGCTATCCTAAAAGGTTGTGTTTCGTCATCAACGTGTTCGTGGCAGAAAGAGAAAGGAGCCTGACACCACCATTGTCATCCCATCACCATCATCTGCTGCTGTTCCTGTTGGTGTAGAACAAGCTTGGTATGTGCATAAATAAATGCTTTCGTGATCCCTATCATTGCACCATGTTCCTAATGTTCTTCTATCTATTAGCCCGTCATCATCATCATCATCATCATCATCTGCTGGTCCTGGTCCTGGTCCTGTTGCTACCTCCACATCATCATCATCATCATCATCATCTGCTGCTGCCGCTGCTGTTCTTGTTCGCTGTTGCTGTTGCTGCTTCGAAACCATCATCTTCTAATGACTTGTTGGATGAGGATGGCAATCCACCAGTGGTAGATTGGCCTGCTCAAGCGACTAGGTATGTGTAAACAAATCTTCTCCTTATCCTGATATAACACAATGGTCCTAATGCCTTTATCTATTAGCCCTATCCTTGCTGAAGTTGTTGATGTTTTTCGGCCTGATCCTGCTCTTGTACAGTCCTTGTCTGAGAACGATATTCATGTGGATAGTTTACCTTCATCGTTACGTTTCCCTTCTCCTCGCGGCAGCTGCAATCATCGACCTTTGGCGTGCGTAGTGGATGGATGGTGAAGCTTCTGGTCCCAACACTCGTAGCAAGGGCTTTTGGATTGGTTACTCAAGGAAGAAAATTGTACAGCAAACTCGATTATGATCGTGGTGGATATACAGCTGCAGATGGATATACTTCAGAGGTGGAAATCAAAGCACTCATGGATTACTTTTGGAGCAATGATGATCAATTGGGTTGCGTACCTTGATGATTTTACTTCAACACTTTGGCCTGCTTCGTAGTGAGAGCGTTCGCAGCTTGGAGTTCCCAGATCTACAATCCATGACACTCGACAATGAAGGAATCACCCCGTGTCACACTCTTGTCATGATCTTGAGCAAGGAAAAACGAACCAGTATGGTCGTGTGGAGGCGGCTGGATGCTTTAGACATACCAATATGAAGATTTGTGGGTATGTCATGCTTGCTTGTTGCTCCTTCAGTCATTCCATATTCAACTTTCAACATCATCAGTATCCAGGTGCCAATCTCAATCGGAATTGGTATGATTACAAAGCGATCAAGGTTAGTGACAGTGATCCAACCAACCAAGGAGCTCAGTTATTCACAACATCAAGCTGTTATTATGATAGCCTTCGAGTCTATCGGTCTACATACTAAAGCAAAGACACATGTAATGCGTGGTGCAGGTGCAAGAATGGATCATTTGGTGGATACTCAATGAACACATGTAAAACATGGCGCCGGTGTAAGAATGGATCAATTGGTGGATCTAGCGAGGCATCTATTCAACTTGCTTGGCGGTGGAACAGTGGCTCAATAATGACAACTTCGTTACCTGACAAATCTTCGCGAGTTCTTGCGTACAATGGCTCTTCTCCTGAATCGTTGGTCTTCTATCTTCGTGCATTTGCCACCTTGCTTAGCTTAGTTGTGTGATCTCCTTTTCTATTCAAAACCCCTTTTTCCTTTGATATCTTCCACCTCCAAATTATTTGGTATCCTATGTGCACGTTTTTCTCGTTTTGAATCGATAATCATACGGTCTACCTATCTATGCATGTTACAGCGATGCAAGTGGCTTTATTTAAAAGTAGCCGTCTTAGAATTAATAAACACATGAATGCTCTTTACATACGAATAGAATGATTGATGCATTGACGCAATGTACGCTAACTATATGATAAGCTTATGTAGCCATAAATCGTTCGACGCAACCTGTAGAAGTACACAATGACACACTCAACAACGCAATAGTATACAGCAACAGCATGAGTAGTCCTGAGCTGACTTTGGAGCAAAAACGCATACATTTATACTTTCGATTTCTTAACAACATCAACAAACGCGTGATGTACCTGCAACGCAAGGCGCTATCAAGCCCACAGGACTTTGGGTAAAAATATTTTAGTTATTTTATAAAAATAACTGGGTTCTTTTTTTCTGATTGGCTGCGGGATCTGAAGACCCAGGACTTGGCGGGGGACTCAGCGGGACTTGCCAGGACTTGGGGTCAAAATAATTTTTGGGCTGTTTGCGACATTGAACGCGAAACTTTCACACAAGGTGCTGTTGGCCAAGCCGAGCACATTGCTCTGTTCAAAACCCCACGTTTCATTGTAAAGTTCGGAGATATGGCTGTCTTTATGTTTTCACTACGCTGTAAGCGTGATGGAATTGGTTTTTTCTAGTGGATGGTGTCGACTGCATTAACGGAAAGATGAAGAGCTGAGTGAAACCGCACGTGGTGGTTACACAGGCACGTTCTTGACAGGTTGCTACACAAATGGATGATGATGATGATTGCCTTTTGTGAAGGTACGTAAGTAAACAGCATCCAATAATGAAGGTGTGTCAAGGTATGCATCACATCTGCATGTAGAAGAAATTCGAGCTGCATAAACCAATTTGTATATGTAAAAAGATACGTATACATGTTTATGGATCACTCATCCTGAAACTCAATGGAGGGATGTCTTCACTTTTCTCTTCTCAAGCTCATCCCACTTCCCACTCCTCCTTATTGTATCACAAAAGCCATGTACTTCTTGCATGGCCGATAACCAGACCACCTTTATTATTCCCATCTTCGAAGTAATCGTTTCTACAACGCCTGCCAACCTCTATCGTTTATTCTAGTATGTGGTCTATTCAGCAAGCTACTTGTCTTCTGGTTCTTTGGGGTTTTCATGTATGCAACTATCATTGGATGTCAACATGTCTTCGTGCATATGGCTATTATTGGTATATAGTGATTCGGCTATTTGTTCGAGGGCTAATACTCACATGAAGTTTAAGGCACACACTGTAACAAGCGGGGCGACGTGGAGTGCACAAATCAGGAACAATGAAAGGAACGACCTTCTCCTACTCCCGCTTCACAACGATGCAAGGTAAGACCAACTCCATTTACACTCTCCACAACACTAACTTCTGGAATTGCCAACAATGCACACCGTCAATGGGTGAACAGGTGGTCAATGGCGACACATTCAACTACAACAAGCACGTGCGCGATCTACCCATGACACAAGCTTCCATTCCAATACAACATGTAAGTTCAATCGCTGCAATTCCTTTTATTGTTCAAGTCGAACATTGTGGTACTAAAGTTCGCGTGTAGGTTGGTGTTGTCTCGTCTATACAAGACCCAGTGAGGTGTCGTGTGCATTCCTTACCAAGTTGTCCACAATGAGAGTTCTCAAGACGTCTTTACATTGCCTCTTTTGGGTATGCTGACAACAAAAGCGTGTGGGTTGGTTTTACTTGTTATCTCACATTGCGTTTATGGTAGGTTGAACATGTTAGATGATGGTACCTCTGGCAGCAACAGGATACGGATCTCAAAGCAAGAATGCTGTATGGTTGGCTCAATGGTATGTGTGGTATTGGATCTACAAAGCGAAACCTGTGAATTAACGAGACTTACAGTGAAACAGCAGCAGCATCTACTGGATGGCATGGATATACGGTTTTATTTGAGGCATTGATGCTATTGAGAAATACCACAAGGTAAGAGTGTTCATTGTGGGATTGGTGTGATTCAAGTGGACTTACCAAACGCCTTACAGTGGCAGAGCCTCTTTCGGCGATACTATTATTAACAGGCTGCACGTCAAGGATGTCATTGTATAGTACTGTGCTCTCCTGGGGAATTTTGGCCCGGAAACAGTGTGACTCAAGATGCGAT
>NW_026695510.1:0-4575 GCF_029851405.1 Lichtheimia ornata | reverse complement strand
GTGGCATACCTTGGCGCTGCAGGTTGATTATTGTATTGCCTTCGGATGGTGTATTTGGTTGCAATTCCCTGTGATCACCATGGTTCACGGCGTCGTGTGTCTTCCTTACCGGGTTGTCCACAATGAGAGTTCTCAAGACGTCTTCACATTGCCTCTTGGGTATGCTGACAACAAAAGCGTGTGGGTTGGGTTTGCTTCTTATCTCACATTGCGTTTATGGTAGGTGAACATGTTGGATGATGGTACCTCTGGCAGCAACAGGATACGGATCTCAAAGCAAGAATGCTGCATGGTTGGCTCAATGGTATGCGTGGTATTGGATCTACAAAGCAAAACCTGTTAATTAACGAGACTTACAATGAAACAGCAGCAGCATCTACTGGATCGGATGAATACCAGGTTATTTGCAGCGACAATGGTATTGGGAATACCACAAGGTAAGACTGTTCATTGTGGGATTGATTGGATTCAAGTGGACTTACCAAACACCATACAGTGGCAGAGCCTCTTTCGGCGATACTGTCGTATTTCAAGTACCAATACCATCATCAAGTACAAGGTGACAAGCCAAGGTATCACAACGACCACACTCATCCCGCAAGAGGACACCGAATGTAACGTTTCCATATCCACACTCAAGGTTCATCACTCAATGAGCCCCGTCATCTCGTGTATCCCAACATCTTCTTATGTAAACGCCATCTCCCTTTAGCATCGCCACACAACCATCCTAGAAACCTATATAAGACATGTTGTAGTTGTAGCTGGCAACAGCAGTTGAATACAGTATATTGATTCTCAACGTACTTTCACTTTCTCTATCATCTTCTTTTTATACGTAATATCTCAGATACTATTATAATCAGGGCTGCACGTCAAGGACGTCATTGTACTGTACTTTCCTATGGAGCTCTACATGTTGTGCCCGGGGACAGTGCGACTCATGTTGCGGCCTCAGGGGTTTAAAAATGCATCCTCTGTTCGCACGGCTCCATCGTTTTACGGCTATTGATCTCCTTGCCTTTAGAGAGAAGATGGTATCTCTATTGATGTACTTCATCGCGTCGATCCACAGGAGAGTGCTGGTACTTTGATGTTTCTTTGGCTGTGCGCTTTTATTATTACCTTACATCCTGATGGCCTATTTGGTTCCCAAGTCTGCGGGTGATGATTGCGTGATTCAGGTATGTATGACTCTCATGCTTTTTGGAGACCTTTGCTGAAACGCCTACCATTATTTAGAGGGACCATTGCAGAGAGCTGCTTGTCTTTTGATGCTTTGGAGTTTACAAGATCACAGCTATGATTGCTAAGTATTGTTGGATGAGTTTGGACAATTGTTTATGGTGCATCTTTTATAGGTGAATCATGTCAGCCATGGGGAAGTGTGTATGTCTTTGGTGGTGTCAACCTTTATTGCGTCTCGGGTGGTTGGTTACCAAACAACGGGCGATTTCTCTGGAGCATGTCAGCCAATGCAAGTCTCTTGTGAGTGGGTTGTATCAGCAACAAACAACAGCATGCATATCTTTGGTGCTATATCAACCCTCATCCCATCATCTGGTGCTTCCCATTACCTGCAATTTGATGAACCTCCAGAAACAAAGGTCTCTTATCGATCGATCATCATGTCAGCAGCAAGGAACAACTTGTATATCTTTGATATCAGCAACCTTTCTATCTCTTGGTGGTTCTGGTTATTGGCGATTCCTTTGATGGATCTCTACAACTATACATGTCTTATGGATGGATCATGTCATCAACAAGCAATGAGAACCCGCGTTGACATCTTTGGTGTTGCCAAGGTCATTCATGCATCTCCTCAAGGCATTCATCGTCAAGCTGCATTCGATTTCCAATGAAAAACGATTGCCATTCACATCGCTCTTTAGCCATATGTACGTCACTCCGCAGCTAGGATCTGGTTTGGGCTTTTCGATGCACAATGCTTTCTCGATTTGCATGTGGTCTTGGGCAGCAAGGATTGTCTCGTTGTCTCTCTTTGTAAGGGCTCTTCGGCATCATGTAAGTATGCTATCTTTGGTGGTATCAATATTACTCAACCTTCTCACTGCATATGCCCATAAAGTATCGTTCCATCGCTTTCAAGCCGAGTACCACCGTAGCGGGCCTTATCAACAAGCGGACGATTGCAAAGAACCGGCTGGATTTGGATATCATCAGGATTGCGTGCATATGACTATCATTGGTAAATGATGATCCGTTCTTTTCTACAATGCCTACCAACATCCTCTTTTACTATAGTGTGCGGATTATTCAGCAAGCTACTTGTCTCGTGGTCATTTGGGGTTTTCATGGATGCAGCTGTCATTGATATCAACCTGTTTTCGTGCGTATGGCTATCATTGGTAAATATGGGATGATCCGTGTTTTGGCTCCAATCCCAACCAACCTCCTCTTTTATTATAGTGTGGGGACTATTCAGCAAGCTACTTGTCTTCTGGTTCTTTGGGTTTCATGGATGCAGCTGTCATTGGATGCCAACATGTTTTCGTACATATGGCTATCAGTGGTAAATAGTGGATGATCCGTGTTTTGGCTCCAATCCCAATCAACCTCCTCTTCTATTATTATAGTATGTGGGATATTCAGCAAGCTGCATGTCTTCTGGTGCATTGGGATTTCTATGGATGCAGCTGCCATCGGATGCCTACATGTTTTCGTGCGTATGGCTATCATTGGTAAATGATGATCCGTTCTCTTCTTCAACGCCTGCCAACCTCCTCTTTTATTATAGTATGTGGGCTATTCAGCAAGCTACTTGTCTTCTGGTGCATTGGGATTTCTATGGATGCAGCTGTCATTGGTAAATAATGATCCATTCTTTCTTTCATTGCCTACTAACACCCTCTTTCATGTGAGTTATTCAGCGAGCTACTTGTCTTGTTCCCTTTGGATTCTTGATGGATGCAGCTATCATTGGATGTCGACAAGGTTTTATTCATATGGCTTTCATTGGTAAATAGTGGATGACCCGTTTTTTGGCTCCAACCCAACCAACCCCCTCTTTTATTATAGTATGTGTGCTATTCAGCAAGCTACTTGTATTTTGGTCCTTTGGAATATTCGTGGATGCAGCTATCATTGCTAAGTATCGTTCTATGGGTTCGGGAAACTGTTTACCGTGCATCTTTTATAAGCGAATCATGTCAGGGTCAAAGAGCAACGTCGACAGCATCCTTCAGTGTCAGCTTGCCTTATTACATCGTTCGATGGTTTTCGTTACTAGGCCACCTATTGGACACTTCCTTTTATAAGCATCTGCAGCGGCAAGGCAACAAGTTCTATACCTTTTGGTGTCGCCAAGTTTTATCTCGTCTTATTGTGGTCCTAGTTGTTGACAACCCTTTCAATGGATATCCTGCTATGCATGCCTGTTATTGGTGGATCATATCAGCTACAAGGAAGAAGCAGCAATGAACAACAGAGCCCACGTCTTTAGTGTCAGCAACATTTATTTGATCCTCTGGTGGTTCTCGTTATTGGCAAATTATTTCAAGAGCCCTCTTCACCGCACGTATCTTATGGATGTATCACATCAGCAACAAACAACAATGTTACGTGTCCTTTTGGTGCTGTCAAGGTGTATCCATCTCTCATGGCATTCATCATCAAGTATCGCTTGGAGAAACGGCTATCAGAATTGGTCACTGTGTCGACGTCTCTACAGCAAGGAAATGTGTTCTGATTACTGGGTGGCATCTAACATCGTGGATTCTCATATGACACTGGCTAAGTATTGCTACCATTACCTAAAAGATAAGTTAGTGATATGCAGTTTTATAGGCCCATCATTCCATCAAGCTATAATTTCGCATGCTCTTTGGTGCCATCAAAGTCTCTCCTTACAGCTGTCAATGGCGAATCCTATTGAATTGGAAGACGAAGATCAACATTTGAATTGGGTGGGTGTCTCACAAGCAAGCAAGCGATCTCTATCTTATAGTTGTGGTTGTCAAGGATACCGTTTCCATGGTTTGGAAATCAGCTACCTGCAAGTCGTCTCTTTATCGGTGGATTTTCAGAGCAATGTTTTTATCGGTGCCATGGCGGATCTCATTCCTCAAGTACTTGTATGGATACCTTGGACGTTCTCTTACAAGTGAATATTCTCGTGTGTGCTATTTCATCAAGACCGGATTTATTTGTTGCAGTGCATGATGTGTCTCTCTGATGACGCCTACCCAAGAAGGTCGCTTGATGGCAGCTACTACTGATATGGCGGATGTTTATTTGCTATGGGTAGAACGGGATGGTGCCTTACTCTTTTGTGTAAAGCATGGTTGGCAGCTATGATTCATTTGCGACAGTGTGGTCAGCCCTATCATGGCCCTATCAATTGCATTTGAGGATTACTGCCTTAGCCGTTGGAAGTTAGACTGTTACTCAGTGGCCTTGTGGTAGATATGGGATCATGTATTGCTTTTCGCTCTTATGGGTCGGCCTCTGTGGGTGTGGGATGCTATCCTTTTATCAGACCGAACATGTTGGCTCGAGCAGCACCTACAGAAGATGCTGTTGTTTACAATGGCAGCCCCCGTTATCCGGCTTGGT
>NW_026695509.1:0-13862 GCF_029851405.1 Lichtheimia ornata | reverse complement strand
AAGTGACGGCGAGCTATCGCAACCCCTATCCCGGAATCACCTATGAATCCTAAAGGTTAAATCCCGCATCCTAAACTTTAGCCCAAAGCGTGCGGTGTTTTTCTCATCATAGACCATCATGCAATATACCATTCTGTAGCGCAGGGTCGGCTTTATAAGTGAGTTTGCAATTTCAGTCCTCGTGGTCACGTGGGGGATTGTATGGAGCGATGCAAAGTAGGCTTCAAGGCTTTTTATGCAGAGGATGTAGCTATTAAGTGCAAATTTTATTTCACTAGTAAAGCAGTCCCAAATTTATATCATTTGGTAGTCAGACATCGACGTTATAGTTGTATATTGAATTGCAAGTCACATGTGTGCCTTAGGGGAGTGGGAGAAAGGAAAAAAGGTTCAAAAGTATGCAATTTCATAAGTAAAAATTTTATTTTGTTATGGTTACACATGTCGGGATATACATTGTCCGACGTATCAGGTATGAGTTTATAAATAGGAAAAATTTCAGAGCTGTCGGAGCTGATGCGAGGCCAGGCCCGGGGAAAAACTATCCTAGACCGAACTGGGAACTCCTAACAACCCATTCTAACCTGCTTTCCATACGCGTCATCATACACTTCACATAATTGAGCCAGAGTCTTCAGAGCATGGTTGTACTTAAGAGAGCAGCTTGTTGAGTCTTTCTTGAGGTACCACGATTTCACGGGTGTCTTGCGTGGGAATCTTTTCTTTGCTAGCTTTGCGACGGCTTGACGTGTACTTGTTCTTGTCCTTATGGGACTTCTTGCGTTCTTGTATAGTATACCTGTCTTGTGCAGAAGAAATAAAGAAGAGTCCTCGGAACCAGGATGGAATAGTGAATAGAAGTGCATTACATGGCCTCTTGAAGAGTGGATTACGTGGCCTCTTGTACGTGTATGTTATCGTTTCCTTGATTCAGCATGTTGTAGGCGATAATTCAACGTAAAAAATGAGATATTACGTATAAAAGAAGATGATAGAGAAAGTGAAAGTACGTTGAGAATCAATATACTGTATTCAACTGCTGTTGTCAGCTACAACTACAACATGTCTTATATAGGTTTCTAGGATGGTTGTGTGACGATGCTAAAGGGAGATGGTGTTTACATAAGAAGATGTTGGGATACACGAGATGACGGGGCTCATTGAGTGATGAACCTTGAGTGTGGATATGGAAACGTTACATTCGGTGTCCTCTTGCGGGATGAGTGTGGTCGTTGTGATACCTTGGCTTATCACCTTGTACTTGATGATGGTATTGGTACTTGAAATACGACACCATTTCACCCTCACATATCATTCATCTGCATACTCACTTCCTCACCTGCATACTCACTTCCTCACCTGCATACTCACTTCTTCACCTGCATACTCACTTCTTCACCTGCATACTCACTTCCTCACCTGCATACTCACATTTACTTGCCATCATACATACATACCTGCACCGGCCACTATATATACACACATTAACCTGCCAACATGTATACATACATACCTTCACCTGCCAACATGTATACACACATACCTTCACCTGCCACCATGCATGCACACCTTCACCTACCAACATGTACATACCTTCACCTGCCACCATGCATGCACATCTTCACCTGCCACCATGCTTGCACATCTTCACCTGCCATCATGTACATACCTTCACCTGCCAACATACATGCATCTTCACCTTCCCCTGCTGCCATTCACCTGCATGATGCTGCAAACATTTGTTGCTCACCTTTCTTACAGCTGCAGCATGCTTTTAAATTGCCACTCACCTTGCTGACATGTGTATGTTGCTGCAAATACATGCTGCTCACACTTCCTTTCACCTGCATCATGCTTCATGATCACTGCTCACACTTCCTTTCACCTGCATCATGCTTCATGATCACTGCTCACACTTGTTTTCATTTGCATGATGCTTCATAACCACTGCTCATGCCTCCTTTTCCATGCATGATGCTTCATAATTGCTGCTCATACCTCCTTTTCCATGCATGATGCTTCATAATTGCTGCTCACACCTCCTTTTCCATGCATGATGCTTTATGATTGCTGCTCACACTTGTTTTCAAGCTACATGATGCTTCATGATCACTGCTCATACTTCTCCCTACCTACATGATGCTACATGATCACTACTCACAAAGTTGTTACATATGCATGCTGCTTCACAATTGTCACCCACCTTCCTCACATCTTCATGATGCTGCCAACAGTTGCTGCTATAAAATTGTTGCCCATAATGATGTTCCTGCTTTATTTTCTTCCAACATCTCCTCTCTTGCTTGCATGTTATGTAATGAATGTCTGTTCTCCTCTCTTCCTCCTTCTTTCAACCATGTTGCTGCAAGTACTTGCTTCTGTTAATGATTTCCCTGAATGAACCTTACTCAAAGTTGCCTCCCTTTGCTTGCATAATGTGTTATGAGCATCATACAACATCTTCATTACCCCATAATGATGCTATACCAACTCTGTTTACATAGCTGCTTATCCAAGCTTTTATTTGCTTTCATTGCTCTCAGCAATGTTTCCCCCTTACATATGTTGTCATGATCAACATACATTATGCTCTTGCTTTAAAGTGATGCTGTAGCTGTATTTTAGCAATTACAAGCCTTTTCTTTGCATAAAATTGTAGTCAAGATTGTTTACCTTTTATAATTTACCATAACTAGCATATAGCACTCCCTTCATTCTGCAATATTGTTACATCAATGCTTGATTGAAATGCTGCTCATGTTCTCTTTTCTATAGCATGTTGCATTTTGCATCTATAGATTACTTCAACCAATAGCTCCATTCATCTAACATCATCTTAAATTGCATGACTACAGCTTGCTTTAATCACCAGCATCATTAACAGCTCCTCTAGAGATTGATTTGATCGTCAACTTACCTTATTTAATAGCAAGAGAGAAAGCACATCTATAGATTGCATCAATCATGCATGCAATTTCTTTAGCATCATTATTAAAAGCGCAAGCATTCATCACTTAACCTAATAGCTCAATCTATTCATCATGTGCATAAAGAGTACCAGCATAGATAGACTTATCCAACAGCATCATATATTTATCAGCATAGTAAAGTAATAAAGCTATAGATTTATCGAAAGCATACATGTTATTCTGCTCCTTTTGCATATCCAAGAATACCTGCATAGTGATATCTGCTATTTGATCCATAGTCAAATCTATCTCTTTTATCAAAAGTAGCTCTATAAAGTCCTCTACAAGTTTATCCTCAACCTGCTCCTCTTATACTGCATAGAGTCATCCACATGTTATCCACAACCTGGTCCTTGTTCTTATTGAATAATAGCTCTATAGCGTCATCCACAAGTTGATCCACAACCTGGTCCTTCTTTTTATTTAACAATACCTTCCAACATCGATCCTCAAGCTTATCCAGAGCATAGTTCTTATCCTTGTCCAATAATACCTGCAATAAAGTCATCCACATGCTTATCCACAACCTAGTCCTTGTCCTTATTGAATAATAGCTCCATAGCATCCTCCACAAGTTGATCCATAACCTAGTCCTTGTCCTTATTGAATAATAGCTCTATAGAATCATCCACAAGTTGACCTACAACCTAGTCCTTCTTTTTATTTAACAATACCTTCCAACATCGATCCTCAAGCTTATCCATAGCATAGTTCTTCCCCTTGTCCAATAATACATACAATAGAGTCATCCACATGCTTATCCACAGCATAATCCTCCTTTGTAAATAATAGCCCCATAAAGTCATCCACAAGTTGATCCATAGTGTTGTCCTCTCCTTGTTCAAGAATACCTACATAGAGTCATCCATATGCTTATCCACAACCTGATCCTTCTCCTTTGTCAAGCATGCATAGAGCCATCCACCTGCTTATCCACAACCTGGTCATCCCCTTATTCAAGAATACCTGCATCGAGTAATCCACCTGCTTATCCACAACCTGGTTATCTCCTTGTTCAATAATAGCCCCATAGAGTCATCCACAAGTTGATCCATAGCCTTGTTCTCTCCTTGTTTAAGAATACCTGCGTAAAGTCATCCACCTGTTTATCCACAACCTGGTTATCCCCTTGTTCAAGAATACCTACATCGAGTAATCCATATCCTCATCCACAACCTGGTCCTTCTTCTTATTCAAGAATACCTGCATAGAATCATCCACAAGCTGATCCATAGCATAGTCCTTGTTTTTGTTCAACAATACCTGCATCGAGTCATCCACAAGTTTATCCATAGCCAAGTTCTTCTCCTTGTTCAATAATATGTACCTGCATAGAGTCATCCACATGCTTATCCATAGCATATCCTCCTCCTTTGTCAAGCATGCATAGAGCCCTCCGCATGCTCATCCACAACCTAATCCTTCACTTGTTCAAGAATACCTGCATAGAGTCATGCACATGCTGAACCACAACCTGATCCTTCTCCTTGTTCAATAATAGCTGCATCGAGATCTCCATACCTTTGTCCACAGCCAGCTTGTCTCCTTATTCAAAACTGCCTTCAGATGTTGATCCTCAAGTCGATCCACAGCATAGTCCTTCTCCTTGTCCAAAAGCACCTGCATAGAGATGTATGCAACATGATCCCAAGACAATCCAACAGCTGATCCACAAGCACAGCCCTTGTCTTGAATAACAAACCATGTCCATAGATTCACCCGAAGAAACAGAGAGAGAAAGAGAGAGAGAGAGATTGGAAAGACATCCATGCATATGTTGTTCTTGCAAAGAATAGTCCATCCAGTATGGTGCCATAACAAAGATGACGCGTTTTTGACTCCTTGACCAATGTAAACGCCATCCTCTCGCTTGCCATATAAAAGACCTCATCCCATCACAAGATCCACTTGAATAAAAGCATCCTTCTTTATTCTACTGGAATAGAGCATGTTAGCATGTCATTCAACCTTTTGTGATGCCATTTTTGCCCATACCTGTACACATTGCCTCTATCCAATCCAAATCGACATGAAAAAAGCATCCTGTCCATGCTGTAGTGAGCACAATCATCATCTTGTCCATAATGCAACATACCTGCTCCTGCTGATGGTGCTATCCTTATCTTGCATCCTCGCATGTTGTATTGATCTTGAAGCGTCATAGAAGTATTCCTTAGTCAAGTACGCAATAAAAAAGACACCCTTGCATACCTGCCAGCGTCCTCCTCAATGTGTATGTCTGCATTCCAAGTAGGTCGCCATTAGCCTCGTCCTCCATCGTTGTAGTAATGTGTACCAGATCGTTGACCTCCTTCAAGTTCCTACCTGCTCCTCTTGTGTGTGTCGTGTTGCTTTCGCCGATCCGAGTAACCGATTGTGAACAATGGCGACATTCCAGTTGGGTTCAAGTTGCAAAAAGAGTGCGTGGCAAAGAAAAAAAGAAGCGTTGACTATTGACTGCAGCCTTTTTAATCACAGTCAGCATGGCCATCTACGCATTCAGCACCTCAAATCGAGTGAATTGCATATACAGATAGTGAGAGAAATGCCTTTACTGCATGCTGATGATTCGATTTAGCTATCATTAGCTTGAAAGAGATAGTGTTTTTGCTTGGCTATTATAAATGCAACATTCTACATCCTTGCAATTATAAGCTCTTTTCACATCTCGTCGTTAAGTAGTGTCTTATGCACAGTTATAGCGCTAGACGCGAGCTCTTCAATGAATGTACCACCTTGCGAATTGGGTGTGATCTGGATGAGATATCAATTGCGTCGCTCCAACAAATGCAATGTACTTACGCATGATTGGTCATAATAACATAATGGGGTGAATGATGGAAAACGTCGTCTTATTCACCAGCATTATGATTAATCCATCATTGACACGATTACATGCAGAGATGATGATGTCGTTGTTTGAGATGATGTAAGTATGCCCTTTTAAAAGTACACATTCAACTCTTCTTTTTCTTTCTTATTATTGCTGGCTTTAGCATTATGAGTTATCCTGCTATGACTGGACTACCCAATGAACGCAACAGCATTCAAATTGGACGCGATCTGGATGAGATAGCAATCGTAGCAGTTAAACACCTACAATGCGCTTACGCTTGATTGCTCATATAAATGCAACATGTTGAATGATGGAAAACGTCGGATCAAGTGTCAGCAATATGATGAATCCATCACTGAGTCATTTACAAGTAGCCATGATGGTGTTGTTGTCGCGATGATGAAAGCGTGCCTCTTTAAAAGTATACATTTCACGCTTCGGTCTCTTTTACATTCTTGCTCACTTTGTTAATACATGTTGTCCTGCTATCCTCTGGCTATCCAATGAGTCCACCAGCATTCGAATTGGGTGCGATCTGGATGAGATAGCGATCGTAGCAATTAAACTCATGCAATGCCATTACACCTGATTGCTCATATTAATTTAACATGTTGAATGATGGAAAAAGTCGTTTCAATTGCCAGCAACATGAAGAATCAATCACCGAGACGACTACATGCAGCCATGATAATGTTGTTGATGCGATGATTAAAGCGTGCCTCATTAAAAGTAGACATTTGACCCTTCTTTTTCTTTTACATTCTTACTGGCTTTAGTAATACAAGTTGTCCTGCTATCCTCTGGCTATCCAATGAGTCCACCAGCATTCGAATTGGGCGCGATCTGGATGAGATAGCGATTGTCCCAATTAAACACACACAATGAGCTTATGCATGATTGCTCATATTAATGTTAAGCGTTGAATGATTAAAAACGTCGTTTCAAGTGTCAGCAATATGATGAATCCATCACTGAGTCGTTTACAAGTAGCCATGACGATGTTGTGGTTGTGATGTAAAAAAGAAGTTCATACATGTACGCATCCTCCTTCTAACGCAGTTCTCCCATATCCATGGTACATCAGCACTGCCCCTTGCTTCAATCATTCACATATAAAACGTATCCCACAAGAGTGTATTGCAAATGATGAATCCATACTATAGATAAATAACTACCTTGCCACCAGATGTCTTTGTCCATTGTCATCCACAAGAAACATGCAGCACCTGTACGAGATGTGTTAGCGGTCATGCCTTGAGATGTGCATCCATTTCCAAAGTCGTCTTACCTCTTCCTCTGTGTGCATGTCTTGTTGTCCATCATCATAGCAAAAAGACTCACCTTGTTGTCTTGCATCATCCCAGTCCTTTACCGTATCAAACAAAAGAGTGGCCTCCTCCTGTGTGCTTGTAGATCCTCTTCATCCATCATCATGGCGCCTACCTTGTTAATCCAACATCCATATCCAAAGATCGCGTTCAATTTATAGTGCATGCTGCATGTACAAAATAAAGCTGTGGGGAAAGCCGGCGTTAGTGCTCCTCAACGTGCCTGTCAACAAAGTGGGTCGCCATTAGCCTCGTCCTCCATTGCTGTAGCAATGACTACTAGCCGATCAAGCTCCTACCTGCTCATCTCCTCCATGTCGTATAACTTTTGCTGATCTGAGAAACCGATTGTGAACAATGGCGACGTTGAGTTGGGTTCGTGTTGCAAAAAGAGTGCGTGGCAAAGAAAAAAAGAAGCGTTGACTATTGACTGCAGCCTTTTTAATCACAGTCAGCATAGCCATCTATGCATTCAGCAGCCCCACTCGAGCCACTAGCACATATAGAAAACAAGAGAACTCCCTCTACTGCATGCTGATGATTCGATATAGCCACCATTAGCCTGAAAGAAATAGCGTCCTTGCTTAGCTATTATAAATGCAACATTCTACATCCTCGCAATTATGAGCTCTTTTCACATGTCGTCGTTAAGTGGTGTCCTATGCATAGTTATAGTGCTAGACGCGAGCTCTTCAATGAATGCACCAGCTTGCGAATTACATGGGATCCGGATGAGATATCGGTTGCGTTGTTCCAACAAATGCCATGTGCTTACGCACGATTGCTCATAATAACATCATAGGGTGAATGATGAAAAGTGTCGTTTCAATCACCAGCATCATGATTAATCCATCATTCACACGATTACATCGGCAATGATGATGTTGTCTCTGCTGCGATGATAAATGCGTCTGATTCCAAGTGCTCATTTTCCCTTTTTTTCTTTCTCTTTCTTGCTCGCTTTAGTAATTCAAGTTGTCCTGCTATCCTCTGGCTATCCAATGAGACCACCAACATTCAAATTGGATGCGATCTGGATAAGATAGCGATGTCGTTGTTTAAGATGATGAAAGCACGCCTCTTTAAAAGTACACATTTCACTCTTCTTTTTCTTTCTTATTATTGCTGGCTTTAGTAATACAAATTGTCCTCCTATGCTTTGGCTATCCAATGAACGCAACAGCATTCAAATTGGATGCAATCTGGATGAGATACCGATCGTGGCGATTAAACACCTACAATGCGCTTACGCATGATTGCTCGTATTAATGCAACAAGTTGAATGATGAAAAAAGTCGTTTTAATTGCCAGCAACATGAAGAATCCATCACTGGCTCGTTTACAAGTAGCCATGATGATGTTGTTGGTGCGATGATCAAAGCACCCCCTTTTAAAAGTACACATTCAACTCTTCTTTTTCTTTCTCTTTCTTGCTCGCTTTAGTAATTCAAGTTGTCCTGCTATCCTCTGGCTATCCAACGAGACCAATAGCATTTGAATTGGGTGCGATCTGGATCAGATAGCGATCGTGGCAATTAAACTCACCCAATGAGCTTACGCATGATTGCTCATATTAATGTAACATGTTGAATGATTAAAAAAGTCGTTTCAATAGCCAGCAACGTGAAGAATCCATTACCGAGTCGATTACATGCAGCCATAATGATGTTGTCCCTGCTGCGATGATAAATGCATCTGATTCCAAGTGCTCATTTAACCTTTTTCTTTCTTTCTCATTCGTGCTCGCTTTAGTAATACAAGTTGTCCTGCTATGCTTTCGCTATCCAATGAATGCAACAGCGTCAAGATTGGATGCGATCTGGATGAGATATCGGTTGCGTCGTTCTAACAAATGCAATGAGCTTACGCTTGATTGCTCATATTAATGTAACATGTTGAATGATGGAAAACGTCGTTTCAATTGCCAGCAATATCGAGAATCCATCACTTAGTCGATTACATGCAGCCATGACGATGTTGCTGTGATGAAAAAAAGAGATCCATACTTGCACTCATCCTCCTTTCCAATGCAATTCTCCCATATCGATTGTGCATCAGCACTCTTCCTTGCTCCAATCATTCACGCATTAAACGTATCCCACAAGAGTGTATTGCAAATGATGAATCCATACTATAGATAAACAACTACCTTGCCACGAGACGTTGTTGTCCATTGCTATTCACAAAAAGAACGAGCAGCATGAGTATCATGTATTCATACGCACATGCATTTCCAAAGGCATATTACCTCGTCCTTTGTGTGCATGTTTTGCTGGTCATTCATGTAGAAAGAATCGGATCCACTCCACCATCATGACAAAAAGACTCACCTTGTTGTCTTGCATCATCCAAGTCCTTTACCTTGACAAACAAAAGCGTCAGCCCTTTCTGTGGTTGTAGATCCTCTTCATCCATCACCATTTCGCCTGCCAAACACTTTACCTTGTCCATCCAGTATACCTATAGCCAAAGAACGCGTTCGACGTATACTTCTTGTTGCTTATAGAAAAGGATAAACCTGTGTCCAATAAATAGCAAGATTCAATCGGCCAACAGATGACCAAGCTAATGGAAACTGCTGCAATTGACGTTGAGAGCAATGAGTGTTGTAGTTGGAGCAAGTGGGTGTGTGGTGCCAAACAATAGTGTGTATGCTGTCAAAGAAAATAGGCGTTGTAATAGAGTCTGCACTCGCCTTGGGCTTGCCATTCAGTCGAATCGGGTTGGTTCAAAGCGATTGTGGGCTTGGCATAATGGGAAGAAGCAAGTGAATCGTCCACAGCTTGTAGATTGGGTTGAACATGGTAGAGTTGGACGCGTTGAGAAGCGTAATAGAGGAGAAAGAAAATAACCTGCAAGCGGAAGAGGAGCGAATTTGTGGCGAGTGGGTCGAAACGATCGGGATCATCCTCACCATGTTTCCATAGCAGCATGCATCTGTGCCAACTTGTTTCCATAGCAACATGCCGCTATGCCAACATGTATCCATGGCATTTACCTATAGGAGACCATGGAAGATGTCTGTATAATAATCCATACGCGTGCTGCCATTTGATTGCGGTGCCTTGTATCTCCACAGCCATCACCAATGATTAAGCCATGTTGTTATTTCAGTAGCAGATGGTGCAAGATGTGTGCTCAATAAAGCCATACGCATTCACATGATGACCATGCCATTTGTAAATCCTCTGCAAATCCCTTTGATCCACCCTTGTAGTTTTTTATATGAGATTGTTTTAATGAATGTATGACAATAAAACCTATAAAAGAAAGCTAAGTCTATGATTCATGTGTGGGCTTTAGGGACATTGGTGGGATGGCGAACTATGAGCGGTTGTGGTTGTTGTAAGTGCATGTGCATGATTCCAAGGTTTGCCATCCAAAATACAACGATAATAAGAGATGATGCGAGATGGCTGCATAATTAATCCATACGAATGTACATCATGATGCTGTCATTTGTATGTCCACTCCCAATTCCATTGATCCATCATTGTCGTTGTTGCAAAAAGAGCCACATGAATGAGGCGATGGCACAAAATGACTGCATAAAGCCCATACGTGCGTTGCTGATGATGTTGCTGTCGTTGTATATATGCAATGACACTCCTTGTAGTGATCCCAATAAGAGGTACATGTTTTTGTTGTTGTATATCCACTGCCAATCTCAACGATCCAATCCTTGTCGTGATCCCAATAACAAACAGGTGCTGCAAGATCGGTGTACTCAGTGTTGTTGATGATGTTGTTTTTCATCCACTGCCAATCCAATGATGCATCCTTTGTAGTGATCCCAATAAGAGGTAGATGCTTTTTGTTGTTGTATATCCACTGCTGATCCAATCGTTGTTGTGATCAAAGGAAGAGACGATCCAAGATAGGTGTATCACATAGCTGCTGCCATTGTTCAAGATAAAGAAAGGGATCCAGCCTGGCAAAGGTAGAAGTAAAACGTATCCAATCGAGGCGACCAACAACCGTTCCTGTAGTTCCAGCTGTAAAGAAAAGACTCATTGGAATAGATCGCCATCTTACCCATTCAATAGAGGAGCATCCACTTGATTGAGAGCCACCACCATCATTGTAAAAGCATCCATCATGTTGTCTTCGAACAAGCAATACCATCCTTCTTCATTTATTCGTTTGAAGTTGAATCGTCTCATCTACCTTATCATCATCAATAGACCCACCTTGTTTTCTTCCATCATCCAAGTCGTGCCATCCATCCCGTTGGAAAAGAAGCGATCCACACCATCACAATGATAAAGCGATTCATCTCGTTGTCTTGCATGAAACACTACCATTCTCCAAATCCTGAAATCCATTCATGTGAATAAGAACGAAGTGGTCAACTCGATCACCATGATAAAACGACCCACCTTGTTGTCTCGCGTCAAAGAATACCATCCTGCATCATCCAAGTACTTTACCTTGACAAATAAAAGCGTGAGCCCTTTCTGTGGTCATAGATCCTTTTTCATCATCATCCTCTCGCCTACCAAACACTTTACCTTGTCCATCCAGTACATCCATAGCCAAAGAACGCGTTCGACGTATACTTCTTGTTGCATGTAAAAATGGATAAGCCTGTGTCCAATAAATAGCAAGTTTCAATATGGCCAACAGATGACGAAGGTAATGGAAGCTGCTGCAATCGAGGTTGAGAAGAATAAGTGTTGTAGAAAGGAGCAAGTGGTGGGTGTGTGGTGCCAAACGAAAGGTGTGTTGTAAAAGTGTCTTCAGGGTGCCTGCTTGCCATTCAGTCAGATCGGATCGGTTCAAAGCAATTGTGGGGTTGGCATGAATGGGAGAAGTACGTCAATCGTATACAGCTTGTAGATTGGTCGAACATGGTAAAGGTGAATGTGTTGAGAAGCGTAGTGGAGGAGAGAGAAAGTAACCAGCAAGCAGAAGAGGAGCGGATTTTTATCGCGTTCACACTCAGGGGGCATTCAAGGGCGTGGTTCTAATCTTCAATCCGGGATGGAAGATTCAAATGCCGCCCTTGCCACACACCTATGTACGTCCTCGACCAAGCTCTCATTTTATTACTGCAACCAGGTAGCAACACGATCACCCTTCCCAGGTCGTCTACAAACGTTTGGTTTTTTATTATCATTGCTCTTTACATTGCACGGTTTCAAATAGAAACGCTCGACGAACACACCATCCATATATAAAAGGTATCCCATACCCACATGTACGCACTCCAGCAGATGATGTTCCTGCAGCCTCATTTATTCATTTGAAAATGAATCGTCTCGTCTACCTCATCATCATCAATTGACCCACCTTGGTATCCTCCATATCTAATTCATGCCATCGATTCCTTTGAAAAAGAAGTGATCCAAACCATCTCCGTGATAAAGCGACTCGTCTTGTCTTGATGAAACGATGCCATCCTTCAAGTCCTGTCATCCGCTCATGTAAAAAGAATCGGATCCACTCCATCATCATGATAAAAAGTGTCCCCTTGTTGTGTTGCATCAAGCCATGTCATCCTTCATTCATCTCATTCACCTTGTCAAATAAAAGAGTGAGCCCTTTCTGTTGTCGTAGATCCTTTCCTCCATCATCATGGGGTCTACCAAACACTTTACCTTGTCCATCCAGTATACCCATAGCGAAAGAACGCGTTCGACGTATACTTCTTGTTGAGTGTAGAAAAGGATAAGCCTGTGTCCAATAAATAGCAAGTTTCAGTATGGCCAACAGATGACGAAGCTAATGGAAGCTGCTGCAATGGGTGTTGAGAAGAATGAGTATTGTAGAAAAGAGCAAGTGGGGGTGTGGTGTCAAAGAAAGGTGTGTTGTAATAGTGTCTGAAGCGAAGCTCATTCGCCATGGCCTTGCCATCGGGTTAGTTGGAAGCAATCATGGACTTGGCAATGATGGAGAGAAGCAAGTGAATCGTATACAGCTTGTCGATCGGTGGAACATGCTAAAGTTGGGCGCGTTGAAAGCCGTAGTGGAGGAGAGAAAAATAAGCTGAGAGTGGAAAAGCAGTGAAAATTTGGAGGTGGTTGACAGGGTTGCCAGGATACCATGCATGCAGCATGCCACATCCATCTCTTTGCTCATCCCACCCTTTCCTTGTGTGCGACTTGCAGACCATTACATAAGCAACATGTAAAATTACACCCTCCTTTATCTTGAAGGATGTTGCACAAAGAAGGTGTAAAATTACAGCCTCTTGGCCTCGAAGGATGTTGCACAAAGAAGGTGCAAAATTGCACCCTCTTCATCATGAAGGATGTTGCACAAAGAAGGTGTAATTTTACACCCTCCTTCATCTTCAAGGACGTCGCACAAACAAGGTGTAAAATTACACCCTCTTCGACTGGATCGATGTTGCACAAAGAAGGTGTAATTTTACACCTTTCTTCAGGAATGAGGTTGCACAAAGAAGGTGTAATTTTACACCTTTCTTCAGGATTGAGGTTGCACAAACAAGGTGTAATTTTACACCCATGGACCCCCCACTTGTGTACGCTCCGCTGTGTACGTTCCCCCATCCATTGTACGTTTTTTGGACGTACAATCACTAAGTGACTGTCCCCGAAATAGATGTAGAGCAATGTGCTCGGCTTGGCCAACAGCACCTTGTGTGAAAGTTTCGCGTTCAATGTCGCAAACAGCCCAAAAAATATTTTTTTGGTCGTCGTCGTCGAAGAGGTCGACCACCATGTCTTCCCCGAATTCGACCAATTTGCCTGATAAGGAAACAGG
>NW_026695508.1:0-13901 GCF_029851405.1 Lichtheimia ornata | reverse complement strand
ACAATGATCAGGGGAAAGGATTGCATTGAAAAGAAAAAAGCCAAGGGAAGAGGTATCATCAATGTGATGGCGTGCTCATGTCGCGTGTTACGCGCAGAAATGATAAAAGGCGACCCCCCGTTCCGCAGCACCTTTTTTCCCCATCTTCTTCTCAATCATCTTTGCGCACATCCATACGCCCACACACGCTCATTTGGTATGTTGACGATTATTAACATCATCTAATGCCATCTCATTCGTATGTACTTCTTGTAGCTATCTTCAGACCTATTTGCTTGCTTGCTTCTTCTTCTCCTCGTCTTCCACTTCGTTATCATCAGTAAGTGCATGTTTTATTCATCATGTAATAGCATTTTCTTACATTCTTTCTATAGAGATTAACATCAAGGGTGACCGGCACGATCCTCCGTAATCCTCTGCTTGGCCCCAACTTTTCAACAGCTTTGTCTGCATTCCTTTGCCCGATCCCACCCGAGCACGGTAAGTACACTTCTTTTTCTGCTTTCATCTTGCTGAACTGACATCTTTTATTGTACATAGGTGAGGTGAGGGCACCCCGGGCGGCTTTTTTCTCTTCTTCTTCTCCCATCTTTCCCTCTTTCCTTCTTCTCTCCTCTCTTTCCCCGTTCTCTTCTTTTCTTTTGCCGTCTGGGAAATCTTGATGGTAAGTTTATACGACGATGTGATGATACATTCCAATACTAATGATGTCTTCCATTTACATTGACTTTGCTGGGTGCCATCTTTTTGCCTTTGTACGATATCCACCTCTCGCTATTATCCTTCCCATTTCATTCTTTTCCTTTGTACTATAATCCTTTATCCCAAATTTGTAAATTACTCTATTTTTTTGATATTATAAAGATGATCACTCTTCATACCAAACTATACGGTTACTTGAACCTTCATTGGAAGGTATGACCTGGAACCCTTTCATACTAAAGCGTACTTACCGAGTGGATTTGAGGATAGCCAGCAATAATCGTTCATTGTCAACAGCCTCTTTGTTCAGCATATGCATAGCACATCATCTCCATGGAAGGATAACAATGGGCAAATAAAGGGGATCACAATTCATTATCATCTTCGACTCTGCCTCGTGAAATGGAAATGTTGCCTTTGGTGAAGGTTACATGTGGATGAAGCAGGTGATTCGTCGTTGCCAGGGATTACATACGCATATATAGCAGGGTGGATCTGGAAAATGGATGCTTGCTTGAGACGTGTAGCTATAGCAACAAGGACAGCAACACGGTAGATACAAGGATAAGATTATATTGCGTCAAGTGCTTCGTTTGTGAACGAGCATGTTGGATGGTACTTTTTATAGCTGGCAAAACGCTCAAGCAATGGATTAGCTCACGCCTATTCTCTGATTTGGCAGGAGTTGTGCAGCATAAAGGCGTGGCTTAAATAAGGCATGGTGCGCGCATCTTTCTCCACTTTTGCACTATTACAATGTTCCATCCTACTCGAGGAGGTAAAGACTGACATACGAAAAGCTGTCGATTGGAATGCTTGGCTTACACTTTATTGTATATAGGTGTTCGTGGTGGTAAAGACCAGGTAAAAATAACGGCTCATGCAACTACGATTGACCTTGTACGAAGCAATGGGAGTCCAGTGTCGTTAACAGAGAATCCTTTATAGTTCAGTTGGGAAGATGTCAAGGAAGATAAATATCGTGAATACTACCTTGGCCATTCGTTGATGGCTCCTGTGGGTCGATGGCAGAAGGGTACGGTTCAACATCTGGCTTCGACAATGGGGGGGGGTGGCCAAGATCCATAGCTCATGTGATATTTGTAGGCAAGGACTTGACATGGTATGCAAAGGATTCCAAAGACGACAAAGCAGAAGCACATGCACTGGAGCTTGCCAAGATTAAAGAAGCTGAAGCGGATGCCATGGCAGTTGCATTGTAAGTATCCTGGGATACGAGTGGATGAGAATCATATCCATTAACGTGGGGAATAATAGAGGCGTAAAGAAGAAACGCACCATTGAAAGCAATGTCACTGAAGAAGAATTACGACATGCCATTAAACGCAACGATGATTCGGATGATGATCCATTGGATAAGGTGAACGAGGAAAAAGGATTGGGCTATGGCAGGTATGCAAGGCATAGTGGGGTAAAAGAGACAAGCTGATTTGCTTACCATTTGGTATTGGTAGATCCAATCGTTTGATACCAGCAGCAGATCAACCTGTGGAAGTTATGAATAAGGGTGGAGCACCTTTGGATTACAGCAATGTCGCAGCAACCAGTTCTTCAGCAATCGGCTATGAAGATGAGATGCACATTGACAGCCGCAGCAAGGAGAAGAGGAAAAAGAAATCCAAAAAGCACAAGAAATCCTCTTCAGAGAAAAAGAAACGTCGTCATCGTCATCGATCGGTATCACCCGAAAGCGAAGATGAACATCGTCGTCATCATCGATATGATTCACCACGCCGTCGTCGTCATCATCGTCGTGATTCAGATATGGATCGAGATACAAGGAGTCGTTCACGTTCATTATCACCACGTCGTCGTCATCGCCATTCATCTCGTTTATCTTCATATATGGATCGACATAGAAGCCGCTCACCACCTCGACGACGACATCGATCACCATCCACACCACGTAGAGGACGTTCTAGACGCCCACGTAGTTTCAGTCGTTCACCATCACCTGTTGACAGAAAAAGTCATCGTCGTTCACCATCCACACCTCGACAAAGAGCATCGAGCCGTTCTATGAGCCCACCAAGGAAAAGATCACATCCTCACAGAGATAGATCACATCCTCCACCACCTCCACCATCCCATGAATCCAAGCGAGAAAAAAGCCGTTCACCTTCACCCTACACTAGACGTGCCATGTTGAGTGGTCGACAATAGTATAGTCAATTTTATAAACGAGGGGTATCTTTATACATATTTACAGCGAGAGATTCAATTCTAAGATTTTACGAGAGGAGGAGAATAGAGTTGTCTGTTGGCAAAGATGGGATTAGCTAATCGAGTGGGTGCAGCTGGAGGAGGTGGGACTTGAGGTGTCAATAAGATGGGGCGATTTCTTGGTAGAATGGATTGACCGGTACGTTCAGCTTCCCAATCTTCCCATTTCTTCATAACAAGTCGAGACGAATCAAACTTTCCTTCAGCATCCAAATGTCCCTTATCCTTCTTTTCTCCAACTACAACACGCGTAGCACCCCACGAAAAGTCGTCAAAATGCCAATAGGAATAAATGGGAAGCACAAAGTTCCATATGGGCAAGGCAATAAGATACACTATTATCATCCATGCTGTTAGTTTTATGTTGGGGAGTACATGGGAAAAGGGTAAAACTTACCACACATCCAACCGATGTAAACAACCTTAAAGGTGGTGATTGCAATAAGGACGGCAGGTAAACCGAGAATAGCCACTAAGAGTGCTAATGATTGCCATTGGGGATCACTGGATATAGCCGTATTTACAATGAGATACACCGTCAAGCAAATGGCAGCTGGAAGAACAAGTGTGCCGACAAGATCCACAAAAACGGAAAATTGCATTGACAAACAAGCGATGCCGCACAAATCGGATACAAGTACAAGCTCCATAAGATTATGCACTGTGGAATTGATCCATCGACGACGTTGAGATAGCAGGACACGGAATTGATCTGGTACAACCGTTTTACATCGGGCTTGAGGAACATACATCATTTGACGGCGTGGGAATGTACGTAGCATCAAGGTTGAAAGGAACCGGTCTTCACCCAACAAGAGCAAGTTTTTGGCATGAAGTGTGGTGACAATGTTTTGATTGTACTCGAGAATAATGTCTGGATTGGCAAGGATGGGCACCCATGCGCCATTTTTAGGTGCTTTGATGCGATACATGCTAAAACATCCTGGAAGACAGGTCACAATGCCAAACAAAGATTCGAATGCCTTGGCATAATTGTGTGAAATATAGTATTCAAACACTTGAATGGCCGTAACCCCTGAATAAATAGCGTGTGAGATGAAGGAACCTATCCCATATCCTTTTTCCCGTATACGTACATGATTGTAGCTTGTTCGCAATTCGTGTCTCACCACACAATCCCATGATGGTAATATCGTTGGCCATAGCAGCAACCATGTAGGTGATGGCATCCGGTAACACTTTGGTGTCAGCATCCACCATCAATACGAGCTCAAACTTGTCAGGAGTAACACCCTTCATAAGCCATGTCATCTTCCAAAAGATCTCATAGTCAAGCTCGGATAATCGATCATTGAATAAAACGCGTTGAAAGAATTGCATCACGATAAGCTATTAAGTTGTAAAGATGAGCATTTGCAATGATCGTCATCAAAGGTCTTACGTACCTGAGAATCACGCTTTCCACGATTGCCAGCCTTGGGTTTGCTCACTTCTTCCTCGGTGCCACATTTGACCACCACAATACAAGGAACTCCTTTGTAATGTCCAGCATACTAAAAATCCAATCACATGAATCGCTTTGGTCGATGCATAGCGTGTTACTCTTTTTTGATCTCCCACCGCTCTTACCACTTTGGCCATGTTGAGTTGTCTTTCACCATCAGCAATAGCAACGTAAGAAGATTGTTTTGGCTCTCTCATAGTAGGATCTAGATCCATCATGCCAACTACAATATCGGGTGTTGTACGTGTCTCGCCTGCACCAGTGATCATTCCATCACATACAACCATAAAGCACTATGTAATGAGAATGAGTGACTATGATTCAAAAGAAAGTTGTATGTAGTATGTTACCTTATGTTTGTTGGAGTAAGTTGTTCTTGCAAGGCTATCCATGGTCGTTTGTAAGCCATCATATCCTTCTGAATAACACGTGACCAGCATTATGGTGTATAGCTCAGCTTTGATCATGCCGGATGATGGTGTGGCTGTTGTTGTTGCAGCTCCATCCATGTTATCGCTTCGACGTGATGATAGGCTGGATGAGGATGATGAGTTGCTAGTGCCTGCATAGTTGTTGGGGTTGTAATAAGCATAAGGACCTGGGATGTGGTTGGCTGGATCATCATTGCCACCCTTGATAGAACGCCATGCAAGCCAATTGGAACGACCACCCGGCTTAACAAGTCGACCCGCAATAAACCATTGAAACGTCAATGCCATCGAATAGCGCACCACAATCATGGCAACAATCACGATCAGCATCAAATTCATAATGATTTGTGCCGCAATGCAGCCACCTGTATCACTCTCCATCATGCCGCTGCTAAATCGCGCCACGAGACAATCACGTGCTTGTGACCCTGCAGGTTCATAAAGTAGCTGGTATGACACATCCTTGCCTTGCCCTGCTTTTAACGTAGTGTCCACATAATCCCCAAAGATGGCTGTGTCATTATGCATGTATGTTGTCAAGTTGAGCACTATAGCAATGTATATGAGTTTATGATGGAAGAGGGTGGTGTGTCCTTAATGCAGCATACGAACCTGTATTACCCAAGACCGTCAATGTGCTAAAGGTATATGATGATGTCAAGTCGACCCAGTCGAAACCTAATGACCCTGTTGGCTTCATGTAGGTATCCAATTCCCTGAGAGGGATACATCCACCACCGCTTGTTGTCATGGAACCTCCTGTTAGTATCGCTATTAGTATCGTGTGCTATGGGTACATTGCACAAAACGGACACGTTACCATATGGGCTATGAAGCGTACAACTTCCCAAAGCAGCATTTTCTCCAAAGCGTGAGCAAGCCCCTTTGGTGTCACCGTCAAAGATAGCTCCAATATCCATGTTTTCAAAATCATTCGTCAAGTTGAGACCTTGAGTGGCAAAAAATTCCTTCATGCGATCCATGTCGTACACGCGGCCAAATACACGCACATCTTTGCTATACACCGGACGACGTACACCATCGGATCCCACAGCTGAATAGGCAATGTTGCTCCGGTTCTCTGGACACAATGTCATGTTAAGACCATAGGTGATGTAAACGAGAGCACAACATAACAGGATGATGCCAAGCACCAACGCTATCTATTTTTGCATAGCATGAAAATGAACATTTGTATGATAAAAGAGCATAACCCAAAAAAAAAGAGCTTCCTACTAGTACCTTTTCACGCCAAGCTTGCTGTACCAAGATGGAACGTTTTCGACAACAAGTACGAAGACACCAAGCTGGAAAGCAGCAAGTCGCTATATAGGCTGTCCAAGCCCACCATGACGTCAAGACATTGGGTTGATCATCCTCCTCTTCTTGTTGTTGATGCTGTTGCTGCTTTGTTTTGCGTACATGTGTAGTCGTAGGGTTTCTGAGGATAGCATGACCAAGGCCTGCTTCTTGCTGTTGGCGTAACTTTTGTTGTTGGATTTGCTGTTGTTGTAGGCGATTTGGCATAGGTCTATGATCAGGTACGCCAGGTCGGTGGAGTGGCACACCATTGTACTCGTTGTTAGACATGGGTGTATTCGAAGCGTGTGGTGGCACAAGTGGCCCTTGTTGAGAAGGCGGTGTTGTATTGCGGATCATGCTTGGTCTTGGACGATATCGATCAGGTCGTGATAGTGAACGATTTCGAGTGAGACTCGTTTGACGACGCATGTTATCATGATGTTGTGGAATTCTTTGTGGACCATGATTATTATTACTATTTCTTGCTCGTGGATGATGCTGCTGCTGTTGATAGCTTAATCCTCTTTGTGGAGTTGATTGTTGTGGTGGTCTTCTTTGTTGATGTTGCCATTGTACTCCTCCTCCTCCTGCTGCTGCTGCTGATGCAGTGGGCTGATCACGAGTTTGACGATGTCTTGCTGAAGGTGATATTGGTTGTTGTTGTTGTTGTTGAGGTGGACGACCACCATGGATTGGAGGAAGTGGTTTTCGCTGGATACGTTGTTGCTGCTGTTGTTGTTGTTGAGAAGAACGATGAGGATAAGGTGTAGCCATTGCTGGAGGAACAAAAGGTTGTGGATGTCGACCTTGAGGAGGTACTCTGTTATGCGGTGGTGGTTGTGGCGGACGATCCTCTTGAGCTGATCCACGGCTGCGGAGAGCTGGTGCATAATAATAACGATGGTCTTGCGGAGTCGACATGCCAATTGTTGCCCACACACACACAAAGAAAAGGGAAAAAGAAAGGTGTGAAAAAAGAAATCAAGTTGTTGATGCATTTGTTCTTCTTGGGAAAACAAGCAAACCATGAACAGTGTGTGTGTGTGTGTGTGTGTAACACGTTTTATTTTTACAAGACTGTCTCTAAACAATGTGTGCTAAACAAGGAAGTCGTGTTGCACTTTTAGTATTTCTTCACAGATCTGCAGATCCACCCACACCCTTTTCCCCCATCACTTGACCCTCCTACTTACATCGCATAGGGCATATCAGTGGCGATTTATCTTCTACTGTAGCAGTGTGCAGACGATGCTGGAATCGATAATGTACTCGAAGTTGTTTACGTTCGCCAAGACATGGGTCATAGAAACCAAGGATATTGGTCTATTGATAACACCAATGAGATCATTTCTACTTTCTATCATATGCTCTTCACATCACTAACCTTGGAATGTCCTCCAGGGATCGTTACCCGTGATTCATTCACCAATGCTTGGACAACCACAGTGACATCAATCACTTCTTCAGGCAACTCGTCGCTTTCAAAATCAACATTATCCAGGCAACCATACCATGCCTTGACAATAATAAGGCCTATTGGTTGCCATTGCGAATTAGTCCTCCTTGCATCCAACCATCTCCACACTTTAAGTTTTTCAATGCTTACCATCTTGCTTCTTTTCCTCTTGTCTCTTTTTGCGTGCAGCAATCTCCATCATTAATTGTTGTCCTTCTAAGGCTTCTTGCTTTCGGGTTTCCAGATATTCAGCATGTTGCTCACGTAGTTGGGCAATTTTCCTACATTGTATAAACTATGAACACACATGTATAACATCCATGCCCCATGTACACTTACTCTTTGATTTGCTTTCTTCGTCGGGGTTGGAGAAGGAGTTGATCCAATGCTACTGCAATCGATACAGGTACCACAGCACCAAAGAAGGCCAGTTGAAGATCAAACTCGGTGGAGAGAATAATAGGCAAAACAAACTTTTGGCCAAGACGAGCAATTCTACAAAGGGGATGGATCAGCTGACAAGGCTTCAAACGCATGATGCCGTCACTTTTCTATTTTCAGATACAAACTTACCGGAATTTGACTTGAACACCGGAAGGAAGACCACACTCAAGTGACATGCCAAATCGAGTATGTTTGCTCACTTTGTGATCACTGCCAATGCTTGCTGTGATGCCACCTGCTGTGGACAAGGCACCCGAAAGACGAAGTTGCACCTGATTGGGTAGCTTGCGTGTATATTCACAAGCAATATGAGATGATAGAATACCAGTCTATGTAATAGAAGAAAGATTTGTTTAGGCTTTTGGGTCGATCTTCAACTTGCTTCCCCACATTCATGCAGCCATCCTCTTTTGTGTTACCTGTAATTCAACACTGTAGCTGCTCGTCTTTTGACCACCGGCAAGGCCCAATGCCACTGAAGACTTGTCCATTTTGCGTGAGGTATCACCTCCCCATCCAAGAAGAGACCATTCACCCGTTCGATAGGTCACATAACCTGTTGTTGTGGCGTATAGACGTCGACCAGCAGTAACCGTCAAAATAGGTGGAGCATATGGAGTACGGGTTTGTGCCACAGTATTCACAAAGCTACAAAGTTAATTAGCCTCCTATTCTTTCCCTATCCTTGATATCCTTCCTTACCTATCAGTGGACATGCTGTAATATGATTTAAGCGTGACCACCCTTGGATGTAAGAACGAGGTGCTTAACTATTAAACAATCGAGTGAATAAGCGCTCTTTGTTATGTACACATTGATGCGGTACTTACTTCTCCCCAAAGCTTTGGTGACACTGTATGGCGAATCGTACCCATCAAGTTGCCACCTCCCATACCATTTCTTGACAACATGGATCCTCCAATGATGGCTCGTGTCTGTGCACCAATTTGAGACTACATAAAAAGACATTAATAAACATTACTTCTTTCATCCAATTCACTTTTGTAGATATACCTCGAATGTATGTCGCATAAACAATTGCTGGATCTGTGTTTTGGTCAATGCATGCAGGGGACCTCTCCTTTTGGGGGCGATAGGTGGTTGACCAAACCCAGCAAATACAGGTGGCTCATAGGGATCGAATACACCAGTCGCATTGAGATTAAGCTGGAATTCGCCACGAGATCGTACCAAATTCTCCAATTCTTGTTCTCGTTGCAAGCGTTCCTTCTTTTCATATTCGGCTCTGATCTACATATCCAATACGTAAGCCATCCAAATCCTACCCATACTCATCCTCTGCATATATATACCTCTTCGGATGTCTTGTATTTGGGTCCTACTTCCCACTTTGCATTGAGACCTTCCTCGCCATATGTATCATAAATAGCTCGTTTGATAGGATCACTGAGCACTATACCATACTCTTTTAGTCATCCATATCCAATAAACCAAGTAGCATCATTAGCTATACCTTCATAAGCTGTTTGAATGACTTGGAACCGTGCTTCTGCCACCTTTTTGTTGTTAGGGTCGTTGTGCTGCAAATAAAAGAGCGTTAGCTTGTTCTTATTGGGATGGCATTCACTTTTACCTTGTCAGGATGGAAGAATCGACAAAGCTTCTTGTATGCATCCTTGATTTCGTCTTCGGTTGCCTGACATGACCCGTGAGCATTGAGTGGTGTGGATCGCAGCTATTGTTCTCCATAAAAAGCAACTGCGTACCGTTCTCGAAACGTTAAGGACACCATAGTAATCAGAAGCCTTGGGAGCAAGATCTTGTTCAAGTTGCAACAAGGTGTCGTCGTCCAATTCCTCGTCTGGAATCGTGTGCGATTCGGGAGCGTCCAAGTAGGGATCCATAACTGCAAAAGACACAACTTGGTATACACGCGCTTCACATGAGAATGTTTAGAGGTAATTCTCTTTAAATTCCGACACGTCGACCAATGCAAGGCTTGACAATGCATCCTTCCCCCCCTTACCGTGTATATATAAAGACCATGCCATTAAGGATGGACAACAGCATTGGGACTGTGTGAGTGAGAAGACAATGATTCTTTTGTTAGTTACATGGTGGTTGTTAGCGAAGAGAGTGATTGATAGAATGAGGTGCTGCTGGTTTATCAATTGCAAAAGAACGTTGTAGTGTGCATGCTGAAGGTATTACCTAGTTGTAGCTTGCCACGTGGAAAACTTTACCCCTTACATTGTTCCCAAAATCCAACCGATATACTTTGAAGACAACCCCACCACATCATTGTATATCTTCATCCAATACAATCATAAAACCTATCTTACAAAGCTTGGGATTGGCTTCAAGGTTAGAGCTTCTCAATCCATCATAGCTTGTTATGATACTCTCTTGTATAAACCAAGCCATGATGTATGATTAAGGAAAACTGACAACATACCCCACAAAGATACCAATCTGCTAATGCATAGCATAGGAAAGTAACTCAATAATGTAAGTATGAGTATGCACTTACACACCATCATCTAGTAGCAGTTCATAAATTGGAGCTGCTAGCCATTTCCTTCCACTCTCAACTGTTGCCCGAAACAATGCGTGTGAACGACTCTCCTACTCTAGCCCATCTTTTCCATCATTCAACTTTTTTGAGCCGAGAGAATTTGACTGAGTAACGCTCAAACAAAGAAAGCGACACCCAAGATGAGAAAAATTAATTTGATAGTTACTTCACAAACTGTCCGTTGATAGCCCATTCCTCCCAATCACCTTTGCTGTCCAATCCATTGCATGTAAATGCTTGTCCTGCTCCAGACCAGCATACCAATCATTCAGCTTTCTTGATCCGAGTGGATTTGGGTGAGTTACGCTCAAACACAAAACATCATCCAATTTCACAAAAATCATTTTGCAAAGTTATTTGTAAACTGCCAGCTAATAGCCCGTTCCTCCCATTCACCTTTGTTGCCCAATACAATGCATATGAACGATTGTCCTGCTCCAGTCCCATCATTCCCATCATTGAACTTTCTTGATTCGAGGTGACATGGTAGTATGGCAACAATGGGTGTTGTTGGATCATCATTATCATGTAAAGTGTAAAATGGCACACACCCTTTTGCTATACGTGAGGATCATTTCTTTTATTTACGTGTACCTATTGTCTATCGTGAGGGTGTGATGATGACGATGGGTGGATGATGTGTGTGGGGTCATTGAGTGGCCTCAGAAGGGGTCAGCAGCTCCGCAGCAGTTGCCTCGTTATTTGTTGCCCAGCAACACGCGTGCTCTTTACATTGCACCTTCCACACGAACACAGCAGCTGTCAATGGTGAACGCCGTCCTTCAAAAGGTACTTGTTAAACGCTTCTACAGCCGTGTTTAGTAGTTCGCTAGCTACTAATGCAACACTCCACATTACCAGACATGGTAACTCTTTACTTGCAACAACGCATTTCATTCGGCGCGTGTTTCTCGAGTCTTTCTCGTACAACAAAGGTAAGCCCAGTTCACTGCTAAGGAAGAAGACCAAACTGACACGTAACGTTGTTCTATTTAGACAACCTTTTATTGGGCAATGGCTTAATGCTGGTTGAGCTAAGGTGGGTGGGGGGTTCCAATCGATCTGTTTGGGTTGATCAAGCTCACTTGGCTTCTTTTCGTTGCCGTCAACCCCCAGGCTCTTTTACGTGGTGCATATGGATCAGCAAACAGCGTGGTGATGTCGTTGGAAGCAGGTATAAATGAGTTCCACTTTATTCGACTGCCATTGCTCATATTACAAGTATGTCCTTGTAGCACTTGGAACAAGGCCGTGGACAAGAGGCTGATGATGGTATACTTTTACAAGCATATGAATCACTAAAGTGTGTTAGAATGTGTGGATTAATCAAGGATCAAGACCATACTTCAAGGATGGCTTATGCTGCTGAGGCTCTTGTGGATTGATGGTGCTCACTGGCCAGTTGATCGGGGTAGTCTACGTATGTACGTGCTACTTGTTGCCGTAAAGAAAACTTTGGGTATTGTTTGGGTATTCAACCGGTGGGTGCTGTCGTTCGCTTGAAACTCCGTCAGCTCTTCAAGAAGCATGGTGTTCAAGATGACTGTGGATCGTAAGTGGGATTGTTATGGTTTCTATTGAGATATGAATGATGGCTAATTTATCAAGTTTCTAGTGTGGATATGTGGATCAGCAAAGATGTGGATCAGCAAAACACTCTGGATATTTGTGACGAGGCGATTGACGACTGGTGCCGAGTACGAGTACGAGTACGAATGATGGCGGGCGATGAAGACGACGATGGGTGGCAATGTTGCTAGATGGAATAAAGCATTGTTTCTTTTATTACACGCTTGGAGTTTGCTAGCTTGTGGATTACATACTATTGCTTCGAAGATGGAATAATAAAGGTGGTCCGGTTATCGGTCATGCAAGAAGTATATGCCTTTTGTGATACAATAAGGAGGAGTGGGATGACCTTGAGAAGAGAAAAAGTGAAGTGATCCCGTGCATTGAGTTTCAAGATGAGTGACCCCATCATCATCATCATCATCATCATTGGATTGGTTACTGGTGGGTTTACATAATACAAATTGGTTTATGCAGTTCGACCTTCTCCTACATGCAAATGTGATACATACCTTGACACACCTTCATTACTGGATGCTGTTTACTTACGTACCTTCACAAAAGGCAATCATCATCATGCATTTGTGCAGCAACCTGTCAAAGACGTGTTTGTGTAACCACCACGTGCCATTTCACTCAGCTCTTCATCTTTCCGTTAATGCAGCCGACACCATCCACTAGGAGAAAGCAACTCCACCACGCTTACAGCATATGCAAAACATAAAGGCACTTGTATCTCCAAACTTTACAATGAAACGTGGGGTGTTTATTAGAGCAATGGGCTCGGCTTGGCCAACAGCACCTTGTGTGAAAGTTTCACGTTCAATGTCGCAACTAGCCCAAAAAATATTTTTTTGGTCGTCGTCGTCGAAGAGGTCGACCCCCTGATCCAGTTTGGCTGGTGGCGACATTGCGAAATCTGGGATTGGCAAGCTTGATCGTGAAACTTTCACACAAGGTGCAGTTGGCCAAGCCGAGCACATTGTTCTATCAAAGACCCCACGTTTCATTGTAAAGTTCGGAGATACAGGCACCTTTATGTTTGTAAGCGTGATGCTATATGAGAAGTGGTCTTTGTTCATTGCCAAGTAGCTAGACCCTGGAGAGCCAAAGATGCAGAAGGACCTCTTTGGGTACCTCAGCTAAAAAGTCAGGACTTCAGGGACGATGCATGACAGGTACGCAACCCTCCCTTTTATGCCATACATTGGCAGCTAATAGCCACTTTTGTGCATTCCCAACCTTTGTGCATTCTATTGTAGGTGGACGATGCTCCTGCTCTAGACATTCATTTCCATGATTAAAGTAGGTTGATCCGAGCTGATTTGGTTGAGTTACGCTCACACAAGATTACATCGGTTGAGCTACATCGAGCGTACTCTATGTCCAGAGTGATGTAATCTCTCTTTGACCGTAGCTCAGTCAAATCAGCTCGGATCAACCTACTTTAATCATGGAAATGAATGTCTAGAGCAGGGGCATCGTTCCCATGCAGTGGATCTCGCAACAATGATGAATGGATAAAAGTGGCCGTTAGCTAGCAATACATGCCTGTTCCCAGATGATCCATAAAGTAATATACATTGACCCTTTCATTCATGCAAACGTAGCTGTGTTACACAACACGACCCTCTGCATCTTTTGCTCTGCCAGGGTCCACCTACTTGACAATGAACAAAGACCACTTCTCATATAGCATCACACTTCACAAACATAAAGGTGCCTGTATCTCCAAACTTTACAATGAAACGT
>NW_026695507.1:0-13998 GCF_029851405.1 Lichtheimia ornata | reverse complement strand
ACCCATCCACTCACCAACCCACCCACGCCCACCCAATCACAACAACGCGTATGCATTGATATGCATGATATGGCTCTCAATGATCCATTGATAGAGTTATTGATAGATGTGATATATCTATGTAGCTATTTATTATGTATTGTTGAGCAATAAGACTCCTGGGTAAACGATGGTTGAAGTAGTATCTTAGACACTGGGTAATGTGTATGGTGGAGAATCACTGTCAGATTCGATTTTGATACCAAGATGCAAATTCGTGGGTATGGCGAAAGAGAGGTTTATTGTCGATTGCACGGTGAGATAAGGCTTATTGTTGATTGAGCAATGTTATCCATGCACCAAACATGGGGTGTGGCAAAGAGAGCTTGTATTGTCGATCCAACGCAAAAGCGATGAGGAACGTGAGGTGAGGAACGTGAGATGAGTAATGGGAAAGAGAGAAGAGGAAGAATGGGTGAGAGAAGAGGAGGTTTGGGTGAGTGAAACAAAGTAGGGAGGCTGCATGATTGGTGAAAAAGTGGGTGTAGCCAAATCAGGATTATAAGGATTGATTTTAATATATGAATGTGCTCGGCTTGGCCAACAGCACCTTGTGTGAAAGTTTCACGATCAAGCTTGCCAATCCCAGATTTCGCAATGTCGCTACCAGCCAAACTGGATCTGGGGGTCGACCTCTTCGACGACGACGACCAAAAAATATTTTTTGGGCTGTTTGCGACGTTGAACGCGAAACTTTCACACAAGGTGCTGTTGGCCAAGCCGAGCCCATTGCCCTAATAAAAACCCCACGCTTCATTGTAAAGTTTGGAGATACAGGCGCCTTTATGTTTTCACTATGCTCGCCGTAAGCGTTATGGACTTGCTTTCTCCTAATGGATGGTGTCGATTGCATTAACGGAAAGATGGAGAGATGAGTGAAATAGCACTTGGTGTTTACACACGGACGTCCTTGACAGGTTGTTGCACAAATGGATGCTGATGATGATTGCCTTTAGGAAGGTACGTAAGGTAAAACAACATCCAATAATGAAGATGTCTCAAGCTACGTGTATGAAAATAGTGGTTCCATATCGGATTTGGATGTAGGAGAAAGTCGATCTACCTGAACCAATTTGTACACTGAGGCCATTCATCAATTTAGATTACCCCTCAAATCATCCACCCAAACACACATGACACATGGTCCATCACCATCACCATCACCATCATCCCCATGATAGAGAATAGGCATACATAAGTAAAAGAATTGAACCTCACGTATAGTATAAGGCCGTGTGTGTCATTTTACACTTTACATGATAATGATGATCCTCATACATCGCCTATGGCGACAGGAAGTTGAGGATGAATACGTCCAAGAGTATGAAACTAACTAAAAAACAACATTGTGGTTCTCGTGCAAGAGGCGTCTGTTATTGTTGCACTAGAGAGTGTTACGTATGTATGATTGGTGGCGATGGAGAACTGTGAAGATAAGAAGAAAACAAATGGCTGATAACAGAATACATAGCAAATAAAGATTAAAGGGTTATTAGAGGATCGCAACTTGCACCTCCACAAAACAAGCGAGAATCTGGTTGTTGTCATGCAGGAGAACAACAATGCAAGCCAAGTTTATTTCTAGACACCTGCAGCAGCACACATTCTCATATAGTAAACTCCCTTATCTCAGTGTACCATTCAGCTGGCTCTGGTCACTCTCCGCAACAAGATCATGCATCCCTTTTGCTTTCCCTTTACTCATACTTGGATCAATACCACTATTTAATATGACAACTACCACTTTCTTTATCCTCGTCCTTGCCCATTCTCCATGTCGAGCACAGCATCAAGCAGTGCACCTTCCTCTGATGGCGTCATTCGCTCTCGAATTGCTGAGGCTTTGAACATCGCGGGCTATCACTTCACCGATGCAGCACACGTCCCAACCACCGATCACTACGATAATGTCACCCTTGTCAATGGCTATCGGTAAAGCATTAGAGACACGGATCATGAAGCATCGATTGACGTGTCATTGCATAGCGTATCGGATAAGCGAGCAGTGGTTGCCAAGGTATCCAACAACAGCCTGCAGATTGAACGCGAGTATTATATCATAAGACAACTCTATCAAACAGCTGATGGTCCTTTGTATCTTGGTAAGCAATATCTCCTTGTTATACACGTGCCTTTATATTAATCTTGGTTACGTGTTGTATAGTGCGTCCCTTGGAGTATGCTTATTTGTCGTCAAGCGGACTTGCAGTTGCCATTTATGCCGACGCCCATGGCGACCGATCATCCAATCGCACCATTGACGACATTGGCACCTTCCTACGATTAGCAATACGGTGCACAGACATTATGGAATTCATCCATCGCCACAACACTATCCATGGTCAACTTAATATGGGAGCTTTTTGTTGGAACAGCAATGACACTTCGGATACTACACGCTTATGGAACTTTGCAGCTGGCAGCAACGCATCTTTTGAAAAGTACCTTACGAGTGAAGGATGGAAGAAGTACCAGAACAGCCAAGCCATCATGGAGAATCGACTCATGTACATCAGCCCTGAGCAAACAGGCCGCACCACCTACGTTGCTGATCACCGTTCCGATATCTATTCCTTGGGTGTCATATTCTTTGTATTGCTGACAGGGCAAATGCCTTTTGATGGAGGACCCTTGAAGATTGTCAACAGCATTTTGAGTCGTAAAATGCCGGCTGTGCATGATATCCAATTGAATGTCCCTGAAGTGATATCAAGGATCATTGAGAAGATGACGTCCAAGACGCCAGAGGAGCGATACATGAGCATGCACGGTGTCAAATGCGACATGGAGGAATGTTTCCACCGATTGAAGTCAAGTGATTCTAGGGTAAGGATTGATTTACAATCAAAGATGAAAATGGGAAATAGGAGGTGTATGCGAGGTGTGTGTTTGTGTGTGACAAGCCAGTGCGACAAAGATCCAAGGTTATCTTGTTTACGTGTGGGGACAAGGAGACAGGTTTTAAGGAGAAAAGGTTATGCATATCATGCGATACAACAATGCTCACGCTATACCTAATTAGACGATTGACTTGTTTCCACTGGCACAACGTGACATTGCATCTGTGTTTATGATACCACGGAATGTCTATGGTCGTCAAGCTATCATTTCGGAGATGGTGTATATCATTGAGCGATTCGTGAATCAATACAAGCCTTTGAAGATCCCCAGCAACAAACAAGGAGCTACTCTCGCGGCATCCAGCAACAGCGATCCCGATTCTTCAGAGCAAAAATCAGCGTCAAGTCCTGCTTCATTCCATGGTCATGATAGCAGCGATATATCCAGTGTTAGTAGCAAGCTTATATCAGTCAATGGAAAGCACGCAGCTACTGTGGTTGGAATTTATGGACCTGGAGGCATTGGTAGGTTGATTGGTTGATCATTTCACGCGTTGCCGGTACTCAATGGTACATTTTTCTATCATCATCATCAAGGAAAATCAACATTGTTCAACTCAGTGCAGCCTTTGGCAAGAAAGAGTGGGTAAGGCATTTGCATTGTCACTGAGAAATGATTGTATTCCTAAAACAAAAGCAACTAGCTATATCACATCTACCAAGTTTGATTCAAGGAACAAGGTCCCCTACAGTGGTTTGTTACGTTTGATGTCGCAGGCACTACAGCAAATCTTATCCGAGACCGAGGAAGAAGTTCATCGATTTTTCAATCACTTGAAAGCATGGCTTGGTGCTCAGTTCCCCAACATTTCAATATTGGCGGATTTGATTCCAGAGCTCAAATCATTGTTGGCTGCTGGTGGACATAAGGATGAATGTACGACTACCGAGATATCGGTGAACACCGATAATGCTGAAGCTCGTGTACGTTTCCACAACCTTTACGTTGAAGTTTTTCGTGCCGTGTCACATTGGCGTATGGTGACTATTGTAAGTTGTCATAGAGGATGCATTGAAAGCTGATGGGCCGATGACTAATGTATACTTTACTTAGTTTATTGACGATATCCATCAAGCGGGTAAGATGGGGAAGGAGTAACAAGATGTGCTATGTTTGACGATGCTAAACGAATGCTGTAGATGATCCTTCAATCGATTTATTGCTAGCGTTGCTTTTATCAAGGATCAACATCCTCGTGTTTATGTCATATCGTGATCAGGAGCTGAATCAAAAGCAATCTGGGATATTGGAGAATGAGTTCGCCAACATTCAATTTATCGAGGTCGGCACATTGAAGCTTGACGCATTGACCGATTTTGTTTGTGACACACTACATCGATCACGAGATACCGAGCGCGACTATGTCACTCCACTTGCATTGGCGATACAAAGGAAAACCAACGGCAACGCATTCTTTGCGGCACAATTACTTCAAATGCTGGAACGTAAAAAGATCATTTACTTCAACTGGGAGTTCAATGTTTGGGAATACGACCTTGCAAGTATTGAACAAGGCACCTTCTTGGAGACAATGGAAGAGGATGTTTCATTCATGATCAATCGGCTGAAAGAACTACCGCGTCATGGTCAGCAGCTGCTTAAGTTGGCATCATTTGTCGGCGACACTTTCTCATGGTCAACAGTGAAGACGTTAATGGAGGAGACAATGTCATTTGATGATGAGAGGACTTTATTATCAGCCGAATCAATGGCCAGCACAAGCGTATCCAGCAGAAAGAGTACATCGACCGAAGGCACCTTTTCTCCTGATACAAGAGCCCACCAAAAGACCTATGATCCAATCAGTGCACTACATGCCGTGATCCAGGAAGGATACGTTATGCAACTTGGTGCTGACGAATTCAAATGGAGCCATGATCGTATTACACACGCTGCCGGTGAGCTTGTCAAGCCTAATATGAGGTGCAAGATCCATTTCATTATTGCGCAGCACATGATGAAAGGTATTATTACATATCATTTACTACTTAGGATGATAGCTTTCTAATGTACATTGGATTGTAGAGGAGGAGATGGATGTATTTCTGGTTGCGGATCATCTTTTGAAATGCCTTGATTTATTATTATCGTTGGAGGACAATTCATCCTTTCGAGAGCTCTTTATTGACGCCGGCGATAAAGGACGGCAATCTGGTGCCCACGACATGGCGCTCAGCTATTACAAGGCAGCAATCCAACTCTCTGATCCGGAGAAGGAATGGGATGATGACAATTATCCTGTTACTTTGCAGCTCTATACGAATACGATGGGACTTAGTTTATTGTTGGGCGACTATGAAGTGACTGAGAAATCGACTGAGATCCTTTCCATGCGTGCCAAAACACCTTTGGATCGCAAGGCCATGTATTTCTTCAAGTCACGTTATTATCTATCGCAACAAAAGCCGTTTGAAGGACGTGATGTGCTACTTACTTGCTTGGAGGATCTTGGCGATGAAAAATTCACGTTGGAGAATGCTGAGGAATCAATGAAAGAAGAACTTGATAAGCTTGAGAAAGCAATCGAGAATATGGATGTTGAAGAGATTGCGAACATTGGATTATCGGACGATCCTTACGTACATGCAACTGTTGAGATCATGGCAGAAATGTAAGTATGCAAGCAAGAATGAAGATGTGGAATATAGTATAGTAACATGATCATGGTTTCTTTTTCTAGATCACATTTGCTGTATTGGACTGGGCAGAAACAAGCACTTTGTGCATGCACAGGCCGTGCATTGAATATGTGTCTCCAACGTGGTATGGTTCCAGCTGTTAGCGGTGCTTGTGCGATGTTGACGATGGGCTACATTGATGTGCACAAGAATCATGCAGCGGCCAATGTAAGCCTACTAAATTCTCATGTTTGATTTGAGATGATCAACTTACCACGTTTAATGTAGAAAATGGGCGAACTCGGTGTCGCCATTGCTGATCGACATGGCAGGAATTCAGAAAAGGGTCCGGCCTACATTACCTATGCATCAATGGTACATCAATTCCTACATCATTGGGCGAAAGGACTACCCATCATCGAAGCGGGAATACAATGTGCATATGCAGGAGGAGATCGTTATTATACAAACTACGGCAAACTTTGCTACAGTTACACACATTTTGCTGTGGCACATCATTTGAGAGACGCATTGCCTATCGCAGAAGACGCCTATGACGAAGTATACAAGTGGTCTACCGCTACGCATCAGAACCTAATGGGCCTGTCGATTGTGCGAACAATCAAAGCATTGCAAGGGCGAACGTATTGGGACACTGATAACGTGTTCGATGGCGATGATGGATTCAATGACGAGCATTTCCTCACTGAAAACTCCAAGGAAGCCCCGATTTCTGTTCTCGCACTTAACTGGTATCAGTCCTATAAGATGATCCCTTTAACATTGTACGGGCGATACGAGGCAGCCATTGAAATTGGAGAATATTGTTTTCGCACCATGGCTTATCTTCCATGCATAAGGCATACAAGGGTGACCCTCTTTTACCATTCAATTGCTCTGATTGGACATGCACGTGAGAACAGCGAAGCGATGGAGAAATGTCTGAAGCAAGTGGGTCAGAATCAGAATCTCCTATATGAATGGGTGGAGCTGGTGCGTGTCAACTATGTTACGCTATGGACATTGGTGGAAGCAGAGCTTGCAGGTCTTCAAGGGGACAATGTTATGAAAGCCATTTTATTGTATGAAGAAGCTATCAATCATGCTCGTGAAGGAGAATGGTATCTGGAGCTGAGTATTGCGCATGAATTGGCTGGTGCATTCTATTACCGCCAAGGGGTTCACAACGTTGCATATAGCATGATTAAGAAGGTAAAGCATAGTGGCAGTCTACCTTGATGAGGAATAATGTTCTCAATGGATACATCATATTAGGCGGTGGATCTTTATACGGCATATGGTGCTCTTGGCAAGTCACTTCATCTTAATGGAAAATACGCTGATCTACTCAGCTCATTCAACGATGATCGAATCGAGAGCCGTGATAAGAGTGCACAAACGGATCCATTCCCATTGATGGCAGCTCCCCGCCACCAACGTGCTCGACAATCATGGAGCAGCTCTTCACGTGACGGCGATGATAACAGCCCAATAGCCGATGAACTTTATAGTTCGGAATCGATACCACCTATCACAACAGAGCAAACATTGGTGACATTGGATATTGTAGGTGCCAGTGTTGCTATGATAACGATGCCATCTTTTGACCCATCATTTTATAGATCGACATGGCATCCATCCTCAAGAGCTCCCAGGTGCTTTCATCCGAAGTCAAGTTTGAAGCGTTGTTGAAGAACATGATGGAGATCATCCTTGAAAACTCTGGTGCTGATCGAGGTGCTATCATCGTCAAGGAAAACAAGTTTGGAATTGGTGCTTATGGCAACCCACAAGAAGAAGATACGATTGTCACATATGAAGAACCAGAACGTATTTCAAAGAACAGCGTCATGGTATCGAGCCAAATCATCAATCACACAATCCACACCTCCGAGAGCATTTTCATTCCTGATGTTGAGCAAGATGCACGATTTGCAGTGGGACCATGGTTCGAGCGTGCTGGCAAGAAATCAGTAATCTGCATGCCGATCATACACAAGATGACAATTGTTGGCTGCATCTTTCTTGAAGGAGCTATTGGGATCTTTACGCAACGTCACATCACCGTGCTTGGATTACTATGTCAGCAAATGGGTATTTCATTGACCAATGCGGCCTTGTTCAAATCCGTGCGACGTGTAACAATGGCCAACATGAAGTAAGTATCAAGCGGCACTCATGGACAATGGGATTTATAAGTTACTCATGATCGATGTAGGATGATTGAAATGCAAAAGCAAGCATTGGAGGAAGCACGGCGCAGCAAGGAAGCGGCTGATAAGGCGACTCGATTGCGAGAGATCTTTTTGGCCAACATGAGCCATGAGATTCGAACACCATTTTCGGGATTCTATGGCATGATCACATTGCTGTCAGAGACAAAGTAAGGTACCGGATTGGAGTAACACAAATGCATGACAGCTAATCACGTTGAATAACTAGGTTGGATCCTGCACAATACGACTTGGTGCGAACGGCTAAATCATCATGTGAAGGATTATTGCAGATCATCGACGACCTACTCAACTTTTCCAAGCTACAAGCCGGCAAAGTATCTCTTGATTTGGCACCAGTGCACGTGGAAGAGCTTATTGCCGATGTGATTGATATGCTGATTGCCATCGCCATTCAAAAACGCATCAACGTTACATACTCGGTTGCGGAGGATGTACCAGCCGTTGTAATGGCGGATGCCAACCGGCTTAGACAGTAGGTCTTTTTTTGTTATATGCGTAAAACAATGCTTATTGATTATGCTCTGTCATATAGGGTTATCATCAATTTGATTGGGAATGCTGTCAAGTTTACGCACCATGGCGAAATCAGGATCCGATGTTCCATTGATAGACGCAAAAAGAAATCAGTGGACAAGGGATCACAGGTTCCATTGCTATTTGAAGTGATTGATACAGGCATTGGCATCAGCGAGGAGCAACGCAAGGTGTTGTTTATGCCATTCTCACAAGTGGATGGTAGCACTACGTAAGTTGATGATACGATGTCCTATACGAATATGAGTGTGATGATTGACACGTTATGTCATTAGCCGCAAGTATGGTGGTACCGGCCTTGGACTTTCCATTTCCCTTCAATTGGTCACTTTGATGAATGGAGATATCGATGTTGTGAGCGAGACAGGAAAAGGATCCAATTTTCGCTTTTCAATCGAAGTTTCACCGGTGCTTGATCAATCTCGAAGATTCACTGAAGCAATGCAAGCAATATCCAAGAGCTTTATCAAAACACGAGTCCTTGTTGCCGATACACATCACGCCACAGTAGATATGATGACCAACTTCCTTCCCAACCTACCATTTGATGCAGTAACCGATTATGCAGAGTTGCAACAAGAGACACCTTATGGAGTTGTCATTGTGGGATTACTTCTCGATCACAAAGAAGGAACGCTAAGCTGCTGGGAAAAGGAACTTCAAAAGGTTATGAAGCGTGCCAAGGTAACGGTTATCATGCATTATCCCTTGGGAGGCAGCAATGTTCAAGGTAACATCGGAGGTGTTGGACCGATTCTTGAAGCAGCATCCTCTTCAATGGAGCAAGAGCAGCAACGTCAACAACAACAACAGCCATTCCACATATCGTTCTATGGTTATCTTGACGAGCAACAAAACATTGTGCGTATGGGAGTTCCGTTGCGACGCAACAAGCTTTTGAGGATGCTGGCAGGATTTCTTAAGGAAGACGAACCAGGAACACCGGCACCCAAGACGAGGCCAAACATCTTTGCACGTATCGGTAGCAGTGAGATCAAGCTTGCCATTGAGACGATACCAGAGGAACATCGTAAAGCATTCAAAAAGACAAACATCCTGGTTGCAGAAGGTAGGTTGACAATACATGCTTAAAGGTTTTATACTAAAGGATACCTTTCAGATAACCCTGTTGCACAAAAGCTGCTATGCAAGCAATTGAAGCGATATGGCTTTAATATCACGTGCGCTAACAATGGAGCTGAAGCGATTGCTGCATGGACCAAGCGACCGGTTGGATACTTTAAGATGGCTCTGTTTGATCATCACATGCCCAAATGCGATGGTGTGGAGGCGACCAAGACCATTAGGAGAAATGAAAAGGAGCAAAATAGCAAGAAGCGATTACCGATTGTGGCACTCACAGCAGACATACAAGATAGTGCAAGAGCAATTTGCGTGAATGCTGGGATGGATGGGTAAGATTTGATGTTGGTTGTCTTAATGCTAATACTAATCACGTTGTTGTTGCTTTTTAGGTATCTGACCAAACCTTTAAATGAGTTTGCTCTACTTGAGTTTGTTAAACAATATTGTATCGATCGATAAAGCATTTATGTTTACAACTTCATTGTCCACAGCGGCAGTAGTATGTAGAACACTTGGTCGATAAAATTGACGCCCTTATTTTAATATGTGGCAAGATGTTACATTTAAGAGAATGGCTATTTGGCAAAGGAAGGATCATATACCAATCACGCTCCTCCCACCAATAAGAAGTTCATTCGTACTAATACCTCAAGATTGCACAATCAACATGGCATGGTTAGTATTCCTGAAATGGCCAGTGCATCCAAAAGCATCTTGTAATGCCAAATGCCTCTCAGGCTTGGAGTCAATGGTCATTCTCTGTTGCCGTCAACTATAATACAATTATCCTGGAGGACCTTCTTGCGAGACAAGGAGACCAACTTTATGTCCCATGCACACAGCAGGCTTCCTTGGACCCGGCCGAGCAACTTTGCTCTATTAATAACCCCCATGCTTGATTGTAACATTTTGAGATATGGCCGTCTTTATGTTTTTCTACTTTAAGCGTGATGGTATATGAAAAGCGGTCTTTGTTCATTGCTAATCGCCTCATTCGTATGAGAGCTAAAGATGCAGAAGGACTTGTTTGTGTAACAGGGAAGAATTGAAGGGTATGCCCTATTGGTGGAGAGTGCATGATGGATGGTTCCCCCTATGCATCTATAGTAAGGTCAGCCTATGATAGCCCGATGGAATGGTTCGTTGTTATATAAGGTTGCATAGGATAGCGTTAGCTGAAACTTGTCATAGGTAAGCATGGTATGTTCATGTGCTCGTGCCACATTGTATCACAGTTCTCTCTTCCTTGAACATAATGAAATAAGCTTACAATGAACCACGTATGTATAGTAAGCGCTATGTTGAATTCATTGTTTATGCAATACAAGCCTTCGAGAATTGCTACTGCCTTATCTATCAGCATGTGAACTAGGAAGCTTAAATGAATGTATAATGTCACCAAAGAACAAAATCATCTCGGTACATTCGATGATGTGAATGACCCAATCTCGCTTCCCCACCTTCAAGTTTCTATTCCCCCTCTCAATCCAAGTGATCCACACCTTGCATATATAAGCTGATAGCACGGCACCCTTCTAATCATTCTTGAATCCATGTTCTTTCACTGCAAAAGTCGAAGGATAGTAATTGGTAATGTGGATGTTTATCGAGTAAGTATGATAAAGGAACAGTACTGTAAATTGAACAAGATACGGGTGAATCACATAATGGGTAATAGGGATAATTGTGTCATTGTATTCTTGGTTGCCGCCGCCATACACATCCTTCATTCACGATAGTGCTGCGTGATGTGATTTCAGTATTGCAATATCACCCATGGCTGTCAAACACGTTTCACCAAAGGTATAAGCCTTCTCATCAATTCCATCCAATCCATCATCATCCTCAGGCGTATCCACGTGACATGACCTATCGTTCCTGCTGACGACGCTCTTGATTGCATCTATCCATCCATCCATAACCATTGCAAATTCAAATGTTGGTTGAAAGAGCCATGTAATCGCTTCCCTTTTCCATCCGGCTGTTGGTCTATCTCTTCCTTGGTCATTTTCCAACGCGGCTCATCCAGGTATAGATACTAAAGCAAGCTGCTGCAAGTAACTTGAGACAACGAATAAAGACTTTGCTAATAGCAGCTGCTGGTACGTTGGTTGCGACAAAGAAGTGTGCAAGAGCGTGTGTTGTAGTAAAGAGTGACAAGGTTGAGAACGCTGTTTGCAGCAATGGAATGAAGACCTTGCTAATGACCATTGTTGTAACGTTTGGTCATGGTTGAGGAGTGTACAAGAGAAGGTGAAGTGACAAGAAAGGGGGGTTGTAGTAGAGTACACATGCCATGGACGTGCCATTCAGTCAAAGACAATCGCATCAAGGCATTCGTAGGATTGGCATGATGGGCTGAAGCAGGACAATCGTTTTCAGGCGTCAATTGTACTTGAATGGAGCAATAGTTGAGATTGGGAGGAAGGGCAAATACAAGTGGGAGTGGAAGAAGTGGAAATTTAAGTAAGCTGGGTTGCCGGACACCTCTTGTATAAATGCATGAACACTGTATATGAAACCTTGATATTGAGATTGCCCCTGTTGATCCTGAAACTTTCACACAAGGTGCTCTGGAGCATGCTGATCAACTTCATTCATTTAAAAGTCGCAGACTTCATTGTGAAAATCTAAAATGCGGAGCGGCCCAAATGGTGGAGGACGCGAACAAAAGAGTGGACGGCCTACCGCCCCGAAGTTGCCCACTTCCAACTTGAAAATTGGTCAGGATGGTGCTCCGAGCATGCTGATCCACTTTTTTCAAATAAAAACCTCACGCTTCATTTGAAAATTTGGAACGAGAGCGTCCAAAAGTTTGAAAGACGGAGACATTCGCAGGGTCTGTCTTTCAAGAATTGACACATTTTCTGTTTGGGCGTAGCTCAGTCAAATCAGCTCGGATCAAGAAACTTGAATGATGGAAATGATGGGCTGGAGCAGGAGAATCGTTTCATTATGATAGCGCATATAAAAGTTGAGATTGGGTGGAAGTGGCTGTTAGCTGGCAATATGCATGTTCCTAAATGATCAATAAAGCATTATACATTGACCCATCCAGTCATGCATTATCAGTGGTGTTACACAACATGTGCCTCTGCATCTTTGGCTCTGTCAGGGTCTACCTACTTCACAATGAACAAAGACCACTTGTCATATAGCATCACGCACACAACATAAAGACGCCCATATCTCAAGATCTTACAATGAAACACGGGGTTTTGAATAGAGCAATGGGCTCGGCTTGGCCAACAGCACCTTGTGTGAAAATTTCGCGTTCAATGTCGCAAACAGCCCAAAAAATATTTTTTTGGTCGTCGTCGTCGAAAGAGGTCGACCCCAAGATCCAGTTTGGCTGGTAGCAACATTGCGAAATCTGGGATTGCCCACGATGAACTTCATACTTTGACACAAGATTCCTTTGACCCCGACGAGCACGTTGATCTATTAAAGAGCCCACGTTTCATTGTAAAGTTCGGAGATACAGGCACCTTTATGTTTGTAAGCGTGATGCTATATGAGAAGTGGTCTTTGTTCATTGCCAAGTAGCTAGACCCTGGAGAGCCAAAGATGCAGAAGGACCTCTTTGGGTAACTCAGCTAAAAAGTCAGGACTTCAGGGACAATGCATGAAAGGTACGCAACCCTCACTTTTACGTCATACATTGGCAGCTAATAGCCACTTTTGTGCATTCCCAACTTTTGTGCATTCTATTGTAGGTGGTCGATGCTCCTGCTCTAGACATTCATTTCCATGATTAAAGTAGGTTGATCCGAGCTGATTTGGTTGAGTTACGCTCACACAAGATTACATCGGTTGAGCTACATCGAGCGTGCTTTATGTCCAGAGTGATGTAAACTCTCTTTGACCGCAGCTCAGTCAAATCAGCTCGGATCAACCTACTTTAATCATGGAAATGAATGTCTGGAGCAGGGGCATCGTTCCCATGCAGTGGATCTCGCAACAATGATGATTGGATAAAAGTGGCCGTTAGCTAGCAATACATGCCTGTTCCTAGATGATCCATAAAGTAATTATACATTGACCCTTTCATTCATGCAAACGTAGCTGTGTTACACAACACGACCCTCTGCATCTTTTGCTCTGCCAGGGTCCAGCTACTTGACAATGAACAAAGACCACTTCTCATATAGCATCACGCTTACAAACATAAAGGTGCCAGTATCTCCAAACTTTACAATCGAACGTGGGGTTTTGAATAGAGCAATGGGCTCAGCTTGGCCAACAGCACCTTGTGTGAAAGTTTCGCGTTCAATGTCGCAAACAGCCCAAAAAATATTTTTGGTCGTCGTCGTCGAAGAGGTTGACCCCCGGATCCAGTTTGGCTGGTAGCGACATTGCGAAATCTGGGATTGGCAAGCTTGATCGTGAAACTGGCACCCAAGGTGCAGTTGACCAAGCCGAGCAGGTTGGTTCTCTTAAAGACCCCACGTTTGATTGTAAAGTTTGGAGATACAGGCACCTTTATGTTTTACCTATGCCGTAAGCGTGATGGAGTTGCTTTCTCCTAATGGATGGTGTCGGCTGCATGAACGGAAAGCTGGAGAGCTGAGTTATATGGCACG